>NC_060123.1:3673020-3979105 GCF_021461395.2 Schistocerca americana | reverse complement strand
CACTAATCCTTCTTTACTGCATCCCTCACTCCCAAACATTGACGAATTCACACGGAAATTCCGTCGCTATGAAATACAAGTACTATGTGTTCTAAGACATTTCGTTCTAAATCGAGTAACGTTTCTATGGAAACGACAGGATTTTCTTTTGGGATACGACAATCACATTTCCGATCCACTAATCCTTTATTACCGCATCCCTCACTAACACACATTGACGAACTCACACGGAAATTGCGTGGCTATGAAATACGAGTACTATGTGTTCTAAGACATTTCCTTCTAAATCGAGTAACGTTTCTATGGACACGACAGGATTTTCCTTTGGGATACGACAATCTCATTTCCGATCCACTAATCCTTCTTTACTGCATCCCTCACTCCCACACATTGACGAATTCACACGGAAATTGCGTCCCTATGAAATACGAGTACTATGTGTTCTAAGACATTTCCTTCTAAATCGAGTAACGTTTCTATGGAAACGACAGGATTTTCTTTTGGGATACGACAATAACATTTCCGATCCAATAATCCTTCTTTACTGCATCCCTCACTCCCAAACATTGACGATTTCACACGGAAATTCCGTCGCTATGAAATACGAGTACTATGTGTTCTAAGACATTTCTTTCTAAATCGAATAACCTTTTTATGGAAACGACAGGATTTTCTTTTGGGATACGGCAATCACATTTCCGATCCACTAATCCTTCTTTACTGCATCCCTCACTCCCAAACATTGACGAATTCACACGGAAATTCCGTCGCTGTAAAATACGAGTACTATGAGTTCTAAGACATTTCCTTCTAAATCGAGTAACGTTTCTATGGAAACGACAGGATTTTCTTTTGGGATACGACAATCTCATTTCCGATCCACTAATCCTTCTTTACTGCATCCCTCACTCCCACACATTGACGAATTCACACGGAAATTGCGTCGCAATGAAATACGAGAACTATGTGTTCTAAGACATTTCCTTCTAAATCGAGTAACGTTTCTATGGAAACGACAGGATTTGCTTTTGGGATACGACAATCTCATTTCCGATCCACTAATGCTTCTTTACTGCATCCCTCACTCCCACACATTGACGAATTTACACGGAAATTGCGTCGCTATGAAATACGAGTACTATGTGTTCTAAGACATTTCCTTCTAAATTGAGTAACGTTTCTATGGAATCGACAGGATTTTTTTTTGGGATACGACAATCACATTTCCGATCCACTAATCCTTATTTACTGCATCCCTCACTCCCAAACAATTTAGAATTCACATGGAAATTCCGTCGCTATGAAATACGAGTACTATGTGTTCTAAGACATTTCCTTCTAAATCGAGTAACGATTCTATGGAAACGACAGGATTCTCTTTTGGGATACGACAATCTCATTTCCGATCCACTAATCCTTCTTTACTGCATCCCTCACTCCCAAACATTGACGAATTCACACGGAAATTACGTCGCTATGAAATACGAGTACTATGTGTTCTAAGACATTTCCTTCTAAATCGAGTAACGTTTCTATGGAAACGACAGGATTTTCCTTTGGGATACGACAATCACATTTCCGATCCACTAATCCTTCTTTACTGCATCCCTCACTCCCAAACATTGACGAATTCACACGGAAATTGCGTCGCTATGAAATACGAGTACTATGTGTTCTAAGACATTTCCTTCTAAATCGAGTAACGTTTCTATGGAAACGACAGGCTTTTCTTTTGGGATACGACAATCACATTTCCGATCCACTAATCCTTCCTTACTGCATCCCTCACTCCCAAACATTGACGAATTCACACGGAAATTCCGTCGCTATGAAATACGAGTACTATGTGTTCTAAGACATTTCCTTCTAATCGAGTAACGTTTCTATGGAAACGACAGGATTCTCTTTTGGGATACGACAATCTCATTTCCGATCCACTAATCCTTCTTTACTGCATCCCTCACGCCCACACATTGACGAACTCACACGGAAATTGCGTCGCTATGAAATACGAGTACTATGTGTTCTAAGACATTTCCTTCTAAATCGAGTAACGTTTCTATGGAAACGACAGGATTTTCTTTTGGGATACGACAATCACATTTCCGATCCACTAAACCTTCTTTACTGCATCCGTCACTCCCAAACATTGACGAATTCACACGGAAATTCCGTCGCTATGAAATACGAGTACTATGTGTTCCAAGACATTTCCTTCTAAATCGAGTAACGTTTCTATGGAAACGACAGGATTTTCTTTTGGGATACGACAATCACATTTTCTGATCCACTAATCCTTCTTTACTGCATCCCTCACTCCCACACATTGACGAATTCACACGGAAATTGCGTCGCTATGAAATACGAGTACTATGTGTTCTAAGACATTTCCTTCTAAATCGAGTAACGTTCCTATGGAAACGACAGGATTTTCTTTTGGGATACGACAATCTCATTTCCGATCCAATAATCCTTCTTTACTGCATCCCTCACTCCCACACATTGACGAATTCACACGGAAATTGCGTCGCTATGAAAAACGAGTACTATGTGTTCTAAGACATTTCCTTCTAAATCGAGTAACGTTTCTATGGAAATGACAGGATTTTCTTTTGGGATACGACAATCACATTTCCGATCCACTAATCCTTCTTTACTGCATCCCTCACTCCCACACATTGACGAATTCACACGGAAATTGCGTCGCTATGAAATACGAGTACTATGTGTTCTAAGACATTTCCTTCTAAATCGAGTAACGTTTCTATGGAAATGACAGGATTTTCTTTTGGGATACGACAATCTCATTTCCGATCCACCAATCCTTCTTTACTGCATCCCTCACTCCCACACATTGACGAATTCACACGGAAATTCCGTCGCTGTGAAATTCGAGTACTATGTGTACTAAGACATTTCCTTCTAAATCGAGTAACGTTTCTATGGAAACGACAGGATTTTCTTTTGGGAAACGACAATCACATTTCCGATCCAGTAATCCTTCTTTACTGCATCCCTCACTCCCACACATTGACGAATTCACACAGAATTTCAGTCGCTATGAAATACGAGTACTATGTGTTCTAAGACATTTCCTTCTAAATCGAGCAACGTTTCTATGGAAACGACAGGATTTTCTTTTGGGATACGACAATCTCATTTCCGATCCACTAATCCTTCTTTACTGCATCCCTCACTCCCAAACATTGACGAATTCACACGGAAATTGCGTCGCTATGAAATACGAGTACTATGTGTTCTAAGACATTTCCTTCTAAATCGAGTAACGTTTCTATGGAAACGACAGGATTATCTTTTGGGATACGACAATCTCATTTCCGATCCACTAATCCTTCTTTACTGCATCCCTCACGCCCACACATTGACGAACTCACACGGAAATTGCGTCGCTATGAAATACGAGTACTATGTGTTCTAAGACATTTCCTTCTAAATCGAGTAACGTTTCTATGGAAACGACAGGATTTTCTTTTGGGATACGACAATCAAATTTCCGATCCACTAAACCTTCTTTACTGCATCCCTCACTCCCAAACATTGACGAATTCACACGGAAATTCCGTCGCTATGAAATACGAGTACTATGTGTTCTAAGACATTTCCTTCTAAATCGAGTAACGTTTCTATGGAAACGACAGGATTTTCTTTTGTGATACGACAATCACATTTCCGATCCACTAATCCTTCTTTACTGCATCCCTCACTCCCAAACATTTTAGAATTCACACGGAAATTCCGTCGCTATGAAATACGAGTACTATGTGTTCTAAGACATTTCCTTCTAAATCGAGTAACGTTTCTATGGAAACGACAGGATTTTCCTTTGGGATACGACAATCTCATTTCCGATCCACTAATCCTTCTTTACAGCATCCCTCACTCCCACACATTGACGAATTCACACGGAAATTCCGTCGCTGTGAAATACGAGTACTATGTGTTCTAAGACATTTCCTTCTAAATCGAGTAACGTTTCTATGGAAACGACAGGATTTTCTTTCGGGATACGACAATCACATTTCCGATCCACTAATCGTTCTCTACTGCATCCCTCACTCCCAAACATTGACGAATTCACACGGAAATTGCGTCGCTATGAAATACGAGTACTATGTGTTCTAAGACAATTCCTAATAAATCGAGTAACGTTTCTATGGAAACGACAGGATTTTCTTTTGGGATACGACAATCACATTTCCGATCCACTAATCCTTCTTTACTGCATCCCTCACTCCCAAACATTGACGAATTCACACGGAAATTCCGTCGCTATGAAATACGAGTTCTATATGTTCTAAGACATTTCCTTCTAAATCGAGTAACGTTTCTATGGAAACGACAGGATTTTCTTTTGGGATACGACAATCTCATTTCCGATCCACTAATCCTTCTTTACTGCATCCCTCACGCCCACACATTGACGAACTCACACGGAAATTGCGTCGCTACGAAATACGAGTACTATGTGTTCTAAGACATTTCCTTCTAAATCGAGTAACGTTTCTATGGAAACGACAGGATTTTCTTTTGGGATACGACAATCTCATTTCCGATCCACTAATCCTTCTTTACTGCATCCCTCACTCCCACACATTGACGAATTCACACGGAAATTCCGTCGCTGTGAAATTCGAGTACTATGTGTTCTAAGACATTTCCTTCTAAATCGAGTAACGTTTCTGTGGAAACGACAGGATTTTCTTTTGGGATACGACAATCTCATTTCCGATCCACTAATCCTTCTTTACTGCATCCCTCACTCCCACACATTGACGAATTCACACGGAAATTGCGTCGCTATGAAAAACGAGTACTATGTGTTCTAAGACATTTCCTTCTAAATCGAGTAACGTTTCTATGGAAATGACAGGATTTTCTTTTGGGATACGACAATCACATTTCCGATCCACTAATCTTTTTTACTGCATCCCTCACTCCCACACATTAACGAATTCACACGGAAATTGCGTCGCTATGAAATACGAGTACTATGTGTTCTAAGACATTTCCTTCTAATTCGAGTAACGTTTCTATGGAAACGACAGGATTTTCTTTTGGGATACGACAATCTCATTTCCGATCCACTAATCCTTCTTTACTGCATCCCTCACTCCCACACATTGACGAATTCACACGGAAATTCCGTCGCTGTGAAATTCGAGTACTATGTGTTCTAAGACATTTCCTTCTAAATCGAGTAACGGTTCTATGGAAACGACAGGATTTTCTTTTGGGATACGACAATAACATTTCCGATCCAGTAATCCTTCTTTACTGCATCCCTCACTCCCACACATTGACGAATTCACACAGAATTTCAGTCGCTATGAAATACTAGTACTATGTGTTCTAAGACATTTCCTTCTAAATCGAGTAACGTTTCTATGGAAACGACAGGATTTTCTTTTGGGATACGACAATCAAATTTCCGATCCACTAAACCTTCTTTACTGCATCCCTCACTCCCAAACATTGACGAATTCACACGGAAATTCCGTCGCTATGAAATACGAGTACTATGTGTTCTAAGACATTTCCTTCTAAATCGAGTAACGTTTCTATGGAAACGACAGGATTTTCTTTTGTGATACGACAATCACATTTCCGATCCACTAATCCTTCTTTACTGCATCCCTCACTCCCAAACATTTTAGAATTCACACGGAAATTCCGTCGCTATGAAATACGAGTACTATGTGTTCTAAGACATTTCCTTCTAAATCGAGTAACGTTTCTATGGAAACGACAGGATTTTCCTTTGGGATACGACAATCTCATTTCCGATCCACTAATCCTTCTTTACAGCATCCCTCACTCCCACACATTGACGAATTCACACGGAAATTCCGTCGCTGTGAAATACGAGTACTATGTGTTCTAAGACATTTCCTTCTAAATCGAGTAACGTTTCTATGGAAACGACAGGATTTTCTTTCGGGATACGACAATCACATTTCCGATCCACTAATCGTTCTCTACTGCATCCCTCACTCCCAAACATTGACGAATTCACACGGAAATTGCGTCGCTATGAAATACGAGTACTATGTGTTCTAAGACAATTCCTACTAAATCGAGTAACGTTTCTATGGAAACGACAGGATTTTCTTTTGGGATACGACAATCACATTTCCGATCCACTAATCCTTCTTTACTGCATCCCTCACTCCCAAACATTGACGAATTCACACGGAAATTCCGTCGCTATGAAATACGAGTTCTATATGTTCTAAGACATTTCCTTCTAAATCGAGTAACGTTTCTATGGAAACGACAGGAATTTCTTTTGGGATACGACAATCTCATTTCCGATCCACTAATCCTTCTTTACTGCATCCCTCACGCCCACACATTGACGAACTCACACGGAAATAGCGTCGCTACGAAATACGAGTACTATGTGTTCTAAGACATTTCCTTCTAAATCGAGTAACGTTTCTATGGAAACGAAAGAATTTTCTTTTGGGATACGACAATCACATTTCCGATCCACTAATCCTTCTTTACTGCATCCCTCACTCCCAAACATTGACGAATTCACACGGAAATTGCGTCGCGATGAAATACGAGTACTATGTGTTCTAAGACATTTCCTTCTAAATCGAGTAACGTTTCTATGGAAACGACAGGATTTTATTTTGGGATACGACAATCTCATTTCCGATCCACTAATCCTTCTTTACTGCATCCCTCACTCCCACACATTGACGAATTCACACGGAAATTGCGTCCCTATGAAATACGAGTACTATGTGTTCTAAGACATATCCTTCTAAATCGAGTAACGTTTCTATGGAAACGACAGGATTTTCTTTTGGGATACGACAATCTCATTTCCGATCCACTAATCCTTCTTTACTGCATCCCTCACTCCCACACATTGACGAATTCACACGGAAATTCCGTCGCTGTGAAATTCGAGTACTATGTGTTCTAAGACATTTCCTTCTAAATCGAGTAACGTTTCTTTGGAAACGACAGGATTTTCTTTTGGGATACGACAATCTCATTTCCGATCCACTAATCCTTCTTTACTGCATCCCTCACTCCCACACATTGACGAATTCACACGGAAATTGCGTCGCTATGAAAAACGAGTACTATGTGTTCTAAGACATTTCCTTCTAAATCGAGTAACGTTTCTATGGAAATGACAGGATTTTCTTTTGGGATACGACAATCACATTTCCGATCCACTAATCTTTTTTACTGCATCCCTCACTCCCACACATTAACGAATTCACACGGAAATTGCGTCGCTATGAAATACGAGTACTATGTGTTCTAAGACATTTCCTTCTAATTCGAGTAACGTTTCTATGGAAACGACAGGATTTTCTTTTGGGATACGACAATCTCATTTCCGATCCACTAATCCTTCTTTACTGCATCCCTCACTCCCACACATTGACGAATTCACACGGAAATTCCGTCGCTGTGAAATTCGAGTACTATGTGTTCTAAGACATTTCCTTCTAAATCGAGTAACGGTTCTATGGAAACGACAGGATTTTCTTTTGGGATACGACAATAACATTTCCGATCCAGTAATCCTTCTTTACTGCATCCCTCACTCCCACACATTGACGAATTCACACAGAATTTCAGTCGCTATGAAATACTAGTACTATGTGTTCTAAGACATTTCCTTCTAAATCGAGCAACGTTTCTATGGAAACGACAGGATTTTCTTTTGGGATACGACAATCTCATTTCCGATCCACTAATCCTTCTTTACTGCATCCCTCACTCCCAAACATTGACGAATGCACACGGAAATTGCGTCGCTATGAAATACGAGTACTATGTGTTCTAAGACATTTCCTTCTAAATCGAGTAACGTTTCTATGGAAACGACAGGATTATCTTTTGGGATACGACAATCTCATTTCCGATCCACTAATCCTTCTTTACTGCATCCCTCACGCCCACACATTGACGAACTCACACGGAAATTGCGTCGCTATGAAATACGAGTACTATGTGTTCTAAGACATTTCCTTCTAAATCGTGTAACGTTTCTATGGAAACGACAGGATTTTCTTTTGGGATACGACAATCACATTTCCGATCCACTAAACCTTCTTTACTGCATCCCTCACTCCCAAACATTGACGAATTCACACGGAAATTCCGTCGCTATGAAATACGAGTACTATGTGTTCTAAGACATTTCCTTCTAAATCGAGTAACGTTTCTATGGAAACGACAGGATTTTCTTTTGTGATACGACAATCACATTTCCGATCCACTAACCCTTCTTTACTGCATCCCTCACTAACACACATTGACGAATTCACACGGAAATTGTGTCACTATGAAATTCGAGTAGTATGTGTTCTAAGACATTTCCTTCTAAATCGAGTAACGTTTCTATGGAAACGACAGGATTTTCTTTTGTGATACGACAATCACATTTCCGATCCACTAATCCTTCTTAACTGCATCCCTCACTCCCAAACATTTTAGAATTCACACGGAAATTCCGTCGCTATGAAATACGAGTACTATGTGTTCTAAGACATTTCCTTCTAAATCGAGTAACGTTTCTATGGAAACGACAGGATTTTCCTTTGGGATACGACAATCTCATTTCCGATCCACTAATCCTTCTTTACAGCATCCCTCACTCCCACACATTGACGAATTCACACGGAAATTCCGTCGCTGTGAAATACGAGTACTATGTGTTCTAAGACATTTTCTTCTAAATCGAGTAACGTTTCTATGGAAACGACAGGATTTTCTTTCGGGATACGACAATCTTATTTCCGATCCACTAATCGTTCTCTACTGCATCCCTCACTCCCAAACATTGACGAATTCACACGGAAATTGCGTCGCTATGAAATACGAGTAGTATGTGTCTTAAGACATTTCCTTCTAAATCGAGTAACGTTTCTATGGAAACGACAGGATTTTCTTTTGGGATACGACAATCACATTTCCGATCCACTAATCCTTCTTTACTGCATCCCTCACTCCCAAACATTGACGAATTCACACGGAAATTCCGTCGCTATGAAATACGAGTTCTATATGTTCTAAGACATTTCCTTCTAAATCGAGTAACGTTTCTATGGAAACGACAGGATTTTCTTTTGGGATACGACAATCTCATTTCCGATCCACTAATCCTTCTTTACTGCATCCCTCACGCCCACACATTGACGAACTCACACGGAAATTGCGTCGCTACGAAATACGAGTACTATGTGTTCTAAGACATTTCCTTCTAAATCGAGTAACGTTTCTATGGAAACGAAAGGATTTTCTTTTGGGATACGACAATCACATTTCCGATCCACTAATCCTTCTTTACTGCATCCCTCACTCCCAAACATTGACGAATTCACACGGAAATTGCGTCGCGATGAAATACGAGTACTATGTGTTCTAAGACATTTCCTTCTAAATCGAGTAACGTTTCTATGGAAACGACAGGATTTTATTTTGGGATACGACAATCTCATTTCCGATCCACTAATCCTTCTTTACTGCATCCCTCACTCCCACACATTGACGAATTCACACGGAAATTGCGTCCCTATGAAATACGAGTACTATGTGTTCTAAGACATTTCCTTCTAAATCGAGTAACGCTTCTATGGAAACGACAGGATTTTCTTTTGGGATACGACAATCTCATTTCCGATCCACTAATCCTTCTTTACTGCATCCCTCACTCCCACACATTGACGAATTCACACGGAAATTCCGTCGCTGTGAAATTCGAGTACTATGTGTTCTAAGACATTTCCTTCTAAATCGAGTAACGTTTCTATGGAAACGACAGGATTTTCTTTTGGGATACGACAATCTCATTTCCGATCCGCTAATCCTTCTTTACTGCATCCCTCACTCCCACACATTGACGAATTCACACGGAAATTGCGTCGCTATGAAAAACGAGTACTATGTGTTCTAAGACATTTCCTTCTAAATCGAGTAACGTTTCTATGGAAATGACAGGATTTTCTTTTGGGATACGACAATCACATTTCCGATCCACTAATCCTTCTTTACTGCATCCCTCACTCCCACACATTGACGAATTCACACGGAAATTGCGTCGCTATGAAATACGAGTACTATGTGTTCTAAGACATTTCCTTCTAATTCGAGTAACGTTTCTATGGAAACGACAGGATTTTCTTTTGGGATACGACAATCTCATTTCCGATCCACTAATCCTTCTTTACTGCATCCCTCACTCCCAAACATTTTAGAATTCACACGGAAATTCCGTCGCTATGAAATACGAGTACTATGTGTTCTAAGACATTTCCTTCTAAATCGAGTAACGTTTCTATGGAAACGACAGGATTTTCCTTTGGGATACGACAATCTCATTTCCGATCCACTAATCCTTCTTTACAGCATCCCTCACTCCCACACATTGACGAATTCACACGGAAATTCCGTCGCTGTGAAATACGAGTACTATGTGTTCTAAGACATTTCCTTCTAAATCGAGTAACGTTTCTATGGAAACGACAGGATTTTCTTTTGGGATACGACAATCACATTTCCGATCCACTAATCGTTCTTTACTGCATCCCTCACTCCCAAACATTGACGAATTCACACGGAAATTGCGTCGCTATGAAATACGAGTACTATGTGTTCTAAGACATTTCCTTCTAAATCGAGTAACGTTTCTATGGAAACGACAGGATTTTCTTTTGGGATACGACAATCACATTTCCGATCCACTAATCCTTCTTTACTGCATCCCTCACTCCCAAACATTGACGAATTCACACGGAAATTCCGTCGCTATGAATTACGAGTTCTATATGTTCTAAGACATTTCCTTCTAAATCGAGTAACGTTTCTATGGAAACGACAGGATTTTCTTTTGGGATACGACAATCTCATTTCCGATCCACTAATCCTTCTTTACTGCATCCCTCACGCCCACACATTGACGAACTCACACGGAAATTGCGTCACTACGAAATACGAGTACTATGTGTTCTAAGACATTTCCTTCTAAATCGAGTAACGTTTCTATGGAAACGAAAGGATTTTCTTTTGGGATACGACAATCACATTTCCGATCCACTAATCCTTCTTTACTGCATCCCTCACTCCCAAACATTGACGAATTCACACGGAAATTGCGTCGCGATGAAATACGAGTACTATGTGTTCTAAGACATTTCCTTCTAAATCGAGTAACGTTTCTATGGAAATGACAGGATTTTCTTTTGGGATACGACAATCACATTTCCGATCCACTAATCCTTCTTTACTGCATCCCTCACTCCCACACATTGACGAATTCACACGGAAATTGCGTCACTATGAAATACGAGTACTATGTGTTCTAAGACATTTCCTTCTAATTCGAGTAACGTTTCTATGGAAACGACAGGATTTTCTTTTGGGATACGACAATCTCATTTCCGATCCACTAATCCTTCTTTACTGCATCCCTCACTCCCACACATTGACGAATTCACACGGAAATTCCGTCGCTGTGAAATTCGAGTACTATGTGTTCTAAGACATTTCCTTCTAAATCGAGTAACGTTTCTATGGAAACGACAGGATTTTCTTTTGGGATACGACAATCACATTTCCGATCCAGTAATCCTTCTTTCCTGCATCCCTCACTCCCACACATTGACGAATTCACACAGAATTTCAGTCGCTATGAAATACTAGTACTATGTGTTCTAAGACATTTCCTTCTAAATCGAGCAACGTTTCTATGGAAACGACAGGATTTTCTTTTGGGATACGACAATCTCATTTCCGATCCACTAATCCTTCTTTACTGCATCCCTCACTCCCAAACATTGACGAATGCACACGGAAATTGCGTCGCTATGAAATACGAGTACTATGTGTTCTAAGACATTTCCTTCTAAATCGAGTAACGTTTCTATGGAAACGACAGGATTATCTTTTGGGATACGACAATCTCATTTCCGATCCACTAATCCTTCTTTACTGCATCCCTCACGCCCACACATTGACGAACTCACACGGAAATTGCGTCGCTATGAAATACGAGTACTATGTGTTCTAAGACATTTCCTTCTAAATCGTGTAACGTTTCTATGGAAACGACAGGATTTTCTTTTGGGATACGACAATCACATTTCCGATCCACTAAACCTTCTTTACTGCATCCCTCACTCCCAAACATTGACGAATTCACACGGAAATTCCGTCGCTATGAAATACGAGTACTATGTGTTCTAAGACATTTCCTTCTAAATCGAGTAACGTTTCTATGGAAACGACAGGATTTTCTTTTGTGATACGACAATCACATTTCCGATCCACTAACCCTTCTTTACTGCATCCCTCACTAGCACACATTGACGAATTCACACGGAAATTGTGTCGCTATGAAATTCGAGTACTATGTGTTCTAAGACATTTCCTTCTAAATCGAGTAACGTTTCTATGGAAACGACAGGATTTTCCTTTGGGATACGACAATCTCATTTCCGATCCACTAATCCTTCTTTACAGCATCCCTCACTCCCACACATTGACGAATTCACACGGAAATTCCGTCGCTGTGAAATACGAGTCCTATGTGTTCTAAGACATTTCCTTCTGAATCGAGTAACGTTTCTATGGAAACGAAAGGATTTTCTTTTGGGATACGACAATCACATTTCCGATCCACTAATCCTTCTTTACTGCATCCCTCACTCCCAAACATTGACGAATTCACACGGAAATAGCGTCGCGATGAAATACGAGTACTATGTGTTCTAAGACATTTCCTTCTAAATCGAGTAACGTTTCTATGGAAACGACAGGATTTTCTTTTGGGATACGACAATCACATTTCCGATCCAGTTATCCTTCTTTACTGCATCCCTCACTCCCACACATTGACGAATTCACACGGAAATTGCGTCCCTATGAAATACGAGTACTATGTGTTCTAAGACATTTCCTTCTAAATCGAGTAACGTTTCTATGGAAACGACAGGATTTTCGTTTGGGATACGACAATCACATTTCCGATCCACTAATCCTTCTTTACTGCATCCCTCACTCCCAAACATTGACGAATTCACACGGAAATTGCGTCGCTATGAAATACGAGTACTATGTGCTCTAAGACATTTCCTTCTAAATCGAGTAACGTTTCTATGGAAACGACAGGATTTTCTTTTGGGATACGACAATCACATTTTCTGATCCACTAATCCTTCTTTACTGCTTCCCTCACTCCCACACATTGACGAATTCACACGGAAATTGCGTCGCTATGAAATACGAGTACTATGTGTTCTAAGACATTTCCTTCTAAATCGAGTAACGTTTCTATGGAATTGACAGGATTTTCTTTTGGGATACGACAATCTCATTTCCGATCCACTAATCCTTCTTTACTGCATCCCTCACTCCCACACATTGACGAATTCACACGGACATTGCGTCGCTATGAAATACGAGTGCTATGTGTTCTAAGACATTTTCTTGTAAATCGAGTAACGTTTCTATGGAAACGACAGGATTTTCTTTTGGGATACGACAATCACATTTCCGATCCACTAATCCTTCTTTACTGCATCCCTCACTCCCACACATTGACCAATTCACACGGAAATTGCGTCGCTATGAAATACGAGTACTATGTGTTCTAAGACATTTCCTTCTAAATCGAGTAACGTTTCTATGGAAACGACAGGATTTTCTTTTGGGATACGACAATCTCATTTCCGATCCACTAATCCTTCTTTACTGCATCCCTCACTCCCACACATTGACGAATTCACACGGAAATTCCGTCGCTGTGAAATACGAGTACTATGTGTTCTAAGACATTTCCTTCTAAATCGAGTAACGTTTCTATGGAAACGACAGGATTTTCTTTTGGGATACGACAATCACATTTCCGATCCACTAATCCTTCTTTACTGCATCCCTCACTCCCAAACATTGACGAATTCACACGGAAATTGCGTCGCTACGAAATACGAGTACTATGTGTTCTAAGACATTTCCTTCTAAATCGAGTAACGTTTCTATGGAAACGAAAGGATTTTCTTTTGGGATACGACAATCACATTTCCGATCCACTAATCCTTCTTTACTGCATCCCTCACTCCCAAACATTGACGAATTCACACGGAAATTCCGTCGCTATGAAATACAAGTACTATGTGTTCTAAGACATTTCGTTCTAAATCGAGTAACGTTTCTATGGAAACGACAGGATTTTCTTTTGGGATACGACAATCACATTTCCGATCCACTAATCCTTCTTTACTGCATCCCTCACTAACACACATTGACGAATTCACACGGAAATTGCGTCGCTATGAAATACGAGTACTATGTGTTCTAAGACATTTCCTTCTAAATCGAGTAACGTTTCTATGGAAACGACAAGATTTTCCTTTGGGATACGACAATCTCATTTCCGATCCACTAATCCTTCTTTACAGTATCCCTCACTCCCACACATTGACGAATTCACACGGAAATTCCGTCGCTGTGAAATACGAGTACTATGTGTTCTAAGACATTTCCTTCTAAATCGAGTAACGTTTCTATGGAAACGACAGGATTTTCTTTTGGGATACGACAATCACATTTCCGATCCACTAATCGTTCTTTACTGCATCCCTCACGTACACACATTGACGAACTCACACGGAAATTGCGTCGCTATGAAATACGAGTACTATGTGTTCTAAGACATTTCCTTCTAAATCGTGTAACGTTTCTATGGAAACGACAGGATTTTCTTTTGGGATACGACAATCACATTTCCGATCCACTAAACCTTCTTTACTGCATCCCTCACTCCCAAACATTGACGAATTCACACGGAAATTCCGTCGCTATGAAATACGAGTACTATGTGTTCTAAGACATTTCCTTCTAAATCGAGTAACGTTTCTATGGAAACGACAGGATTTTCTTTTGTGATACGACAATCACATTTCCGATCCACTAACCCTTCTTTACTGCATCCCTCACTAACACACATTGACGAATTCACACGGAAATTGTGTCGCTATGAAATTCGAGTACTATGTGTTCTAAGACATTTCCTTCAAAAACGAGTAACGTTTCTATGGAAACGACAGGATTTTCCTTTGGGATACGACAATCTCATTTCCGATCCACTAATCCTTCTTTACAGCATCCCTCACTCCCACACATTGACGAATTCACACGGAAATTCCGTCGCTGTGAAATACGAGTACTATGTGTTCTATGACATTTCCTTCTAAATCGAGTAACGTTTCTATGGAAACGACAGGATTTTCTTTTGGGATACGACAATCACATTTCCGATCCACTAATCGTTCTCTACTGCATCCCTCACTCCCAAATATTGACGAATTCACACGGAAATTGCGTCGCTATTAAATACGAGTACTATGTGTTCTAAGACATTTCCTTCTAAATCGAGTAACGTTTCTATGGAAACGACAGGATTTTCTTTTGGGATACGACAATCACATTTCCGATCCACTAATCCTTCTTTACTGCATCCCTCACTCCCAAACATTGACGAATTCACACGCAAATTCCGTCGCTATGAAATACGAGTTCTATGTGTTCTAAGACATTTCCTTCTAAATCGAGTAACGTTTCTATGGAAACGACAGGATTTTCTTTTGGGATACGACAATCTCATTTCCGATTAACTAATCCTTCTTTACTGCATCCCTCACGCCCACACTTTGACGAACTCACACGGAAATTGCGTCGCTATGAAATACGAGTACTATGGGTTCTAAGACATTTCCTCCTACATCGAGTAACGTTTCTATGGAAACGAAAGGATTTTCTTTTGGGATACGACAATCACATTTCCGATCCACTAATCCTTCTTTACTGCATCCCTCACTCCCAAACATTGACGAATTCACACGGAAATTGCGTCGCGATGAAATACGAGTACTATGTGTTCTAAGACATTTCCTTCTAAATCGAGTAACGTGTCTATGGAAACGACAGGATTTTATTTTGGGATACGACAATCTCATTTCCGATCCACTAATCCTTCTTTACTGCATCCCTCACTCTCACACATTGACGAATTCACACGGAAATTGCGTCCCTATGAAATACGAGTACTATGTGTTCTAAGACATTTCCTTCTAAATCGAGTAACGTTTCTATGGAGACGACAGGATTTTCTTTTGGGATACGACAATCACATTTCCGATCCACTAATCCTTCTTTACTGCATCCCTCACTCCCAAACATTGACGAATTCACACGGAAATTGCGTCGCTATGAAATACGAGTACTATGTGCTCTAAGACATTTCCTTCTAAATTGAGTAACGTTTCTATGGAAACGACAGGATTTTCTTTTGGGATACGACAATCACATTTTCTGATCCACTAATCCTTCTTTACTGCTTCCCTCACTCCCACACATTGACGAATTCACACGGAAATTGCGTCGCTATGAAATACGAGTACTATGTGTTCTAAGACATTTCCTTCTAAATCGAGTAACGTTTCTATGGAAACGACAGGATTTTCTTTTGGGATACGACAATCTCATTTCCGATCCACTAATCCTTCTTTACTGCATCCCTCACTCCCACACATTGACGAATTCACACGGAAATTGCGTCGCTATGAAATACGAGTGCTATGTGTTCTAAGACATTTTCTTGTAAATCGAGTAACGTTTCTATGGAAACGACTGGATTTTCTTTTGGGATACGACAATCACATTTCCGATCCACTAATCCTTCTTTACTGCATCCCTCACTCCCACACATTGACCAATTCACACGGAAATTGCGTCGCTATGAAATACGAGTACTATGTGTTCTAAGACATTTCCTTCTAAATCGAGTAACGTTTCTATGGAAACGACAGGATTTTCTTTTGGGATACGACAATCTCATTTCCGATCCACTAATCCTTCTTTACTGCATCCCTCACTGCCACACATTGACGAATTCACACGGAAATTCCGTCGCTGTGAAATACGAGTACTATGTGTTCTAAGACATTTCCTTCTAAATCGAGTAACGTTTCTATGGAAACGACAGGATTTTCTTTTGGGATACGACAATCACATTTCCGATCCACTAATCCGTCTGTACTGCATCCCTCACTCCCAAACATTGACGAATTCACACGGAAATTGCGTCGCTACGAAATACGAGTACTATGTGTTCTAAGACATTTCCTTCTAAATCGAGTAACGTTTCTATGGAAACGACAGGATTTTCTTTTGGGATACGACAATCTCATTTCCGATCCACTAACCCTTCTTTACTGCATCCCTCACGCCCACACATTGACGAACTCACACGGAAATTGCGTCGCTATGAAATACGAGTACTATGTGTTCTAAGACATTTCCTTCTAAATCGAGTAACGTTTCTATGGAAACGAAAGGATTTTCTTTTGGGATACGACAATCACATTTCCGATCCACTAATCCTTCTTTACTGCATCCCTCACTCCCAAACATTGACGAATTCACACGGAAATTCCGTCGCTATGAAATACAAGTACTATGTGTTCTAAGACATTTCGTTCTAAATCGAGTAACGTTTCTATGGAAACGACAGGATTTTCTTTTGGGATACGACAATCACATTTCCGAACCACTAATCCTTCTTTACTGCATCCCTCACTAACACACATTGACGAATTCACACGGAAATTGCGTCGCTATGAAATACGAGTACTATGTGTTCTAAGACATTTCCTTCTAAATCGAGTAACGTTTCTATGGAAACGACAGGATTTTCCTTTGGGATACGACAATCTCATTTCCGATCCACTAATCCTTCTTTACTGCATCCCTCACTCCCACACATTGACGAATTCACACGGAAATTGCGTCCCTATGAAATACGAGTACTATGTGTTCTAAGACATTTCCTTCTAAATCGAGTAACGTTTCTATGGAAACGACAGGATTTTCTTTTGGGATACGACAATCACATTTCCGATCCACTAATCCTTCTTTACTGCATCCCTCACTCCCAAACAATGACGAATTCACACGGAAATTGCGTCGCTATGAAATACGAGTACTATGTGTTCTAAGACATTTCTTTCTAAATCGAGTAACGTTTCTATGGAAACGACAGGATTTTCTTTTGGGATACGGCAATCACATTTCCGATCCACTAATCCTTCTTTACTGCATCCCTCACTCCCAAACATTGACGAATTCACACGGAAATTCCGTCACTATGAAATACGAGTACTATGTGTTCTAAGACATTTCCTTCTAAATCGAGTAACGTTTCTATGGAAACGACAGGATTTTCTTTTGGGATACGACAATCTCATTTCCGATCCACTAATCCTTCTTTACTGCATCCCTCACTCCCACACATTGACGAATTCACACGGAAATTGCGTCTCTATGAAATACGAGAACTATGTGTTCTAAGACATTTCCTTCTAAATCGAGTAACGTTTCTATGGAAACGACAGGATTTTCTTTTGGGATACGACAATCTCATTTCCGATCCACTAATCCTTCTTTACTGCATCCCTCACTCCCACACATTGACGAATTCACACGGAATTTGCGTCGCTATGAAATACGAGTACTATGTGTTCTAAGACATTTCCTTCTAAAATGAGTAACGTTTCTATGGAAACGACAGGATTTTTTTTTGGGGTACGACAATCACATTTCCGATCCACTAATCCTTCTTTACTGCATCCCTCACTCCCAAACATTGACGAATTCACACGGAAATTCCGTCGCTATGAAATACGAGTACTATGTGTTCTAAGACATTTCCTTCTAAATCGAGTAACGTTTCTATGGAAACGACAGGATTTTCTTTGGGATACGACAATCACATTTCCGATCCACTAATCCTTCTTTACTGCATCCCTCACTCCCAAACATTGACGAATTCACACGGAAATTCCGTCGCTATGAAATACGAGTACTATGTGTTCTAAGACATTTCCTTCTAAATCGAGTAACGTTTCTATGGAAACGATAGGATTTTCTTTTGGGATACGACAATTTCATTTCCGATCCACTAATCCTTCTTTACTGCATCCCTCACGCCCATACATTGACGAACTCACACGGAAATTGCGTCACTATGAAATACGAGTACTATGTGTTCTAAGACATTTCCTTCTAAATCGAGTAACGTTTCTATGGAAACGACAGGATTTTCTTTTGGGATACGACAATCACATTTCCGATCCACTAAACCTTCTTTACTGCATCCCTCACTCCCAAACATTGACGAATTCACACGGAAATTCCGTCGCTATGAAATACGAGTACTATGTGTTCTAAGACATTTCCTTCTAAATCGAGTAACGTTTCTATGGAAACGACAGGATTTTCTTTTGGGATACGACAATCACATTTCCGATCCACTAATCCTTCTTTACTGCATCCCTCACTCCCGAACATTGACGAATTCACACGGAAATTGCGTCGCTATGAAATACGAGTACTATGTGTTCTAAGACATTTCCTTCTAAATCGAGTAACGTTTCTATGGAAACGACAGGATTTTCTTTTGGGATACGACAATCACATTTTCTGATCCACTAATCCTTCTTTACTGCATCCCTCACTCCCACACATTGACGAATTCACACGGAAATTGCGTCGCTATGAAATACTAGTACTATGTGTTCTAAGACATTTCCTTCTAAATCGAGTAACGGTTCTATGGAAACGACAGGATTTTCTTTTGGGATACGACAATCTCATTTCCGAACCACTAATCCTTCTTTACTGCATCCCTCACTCCCACACATTGACGAATTCACACGGAAATTGCGTCGCTATGAAAAACGAGTACTATGTGTTCTAAGACATTTCCTTCTAAATCGAGTAACGTTTCTATGGAAACGACAGGATTTTCTTTTGGGATACGACAATCACATTTCCGATCCACTAATCCTTCTTTGCTGCATCCCTCACTCCCACACATTGACGAATTCACACGGAAATTGCGTCGCTATGAAATACGAGTACTATGTGTTCTAAGACATTTCCTTCTAAATCGAGTAACGTTTCTATGGAAACGACAGGATTTTCTTTTGGGATACGACAATCTCATTTCCGATCCACTAATCCTTCTTTACTGCATCCCTCACTCCCAACCATTGACGAATTCACACGGAAATTCCGTCGCTGTGAAATACGAGTACTATGTGTTCTAAGACATTTCCTTCTACATCGAGTAACGTTCTATGGAAACGACAGGATTTTCTTTTGGGATACGACAATCACATTTCCGATCCACTAATCCTTCTTTACTGCATCCCTCACTCCCACGCATTGACGAATTCACACAGAATTTCAGTCGCTATGAAATACGAGTACTATGTGTTCTAAGACATTTCCTTCTAAATCGAGCAACGTTTCTATGGAAACGACAGGATTTTCTTTTGGGATACGACAATCTCATTTCCGATCCACTAATCCTTCTTTACTGCATCCCTCACTCCCAAACATTGACGAATTCACACGGAAATTGCGTCGCTATGAAATACGAGTACTATGTGTTCTAAGACATTTCCTTCTAAATCGAGTAACGTTTCTATGGAAACGACAGGATTTTCTTTTGGGATAGGACAATCTCATTTCCGATCCACTAATCCTTCTTTACTGCATCCCTCACGCCCACACATTGACGAACTCACACGGAAATTGCGTCGCTATGAAATACGAGTACTATGTGTTCTAAGACATTTCCTTCTGAATCGAGTAACGTTTCTATGGAAATGACAGGATTTTCTTTTGGGATACGACAATCACATTTCCGATCCACTAAACTTTCTTTACTGCATCCCTCGCTCCCAAACATTGACGAATTCACACGGAAATTCCGTCGCTATGAAATACGAGTACTATGTGTTCTAAGACATTTCCTTCTAAATCGAGTAACGTTTCTATGGAAACGACAGGATTTTCTTTTGTGATACGACAATCACATTTCCGATCCACTAATCCTTCTTTACTGCATCCCTCACTAACACACATTGACGAATTCACACGGAAATTGCGTCGCTATGAAATACGAGTACTATGTGTTCTAAGACATTTCCTTCTAAATCGAGTAACGTTTCTATGGAAACGACAGGATTTTCCTATGGGATACGACAATCTCATTTCCGAACCAATAATCCTTCTTTACTGCATCCCTCACTCCCACACATTGACGAATTCACACGGAAATTTCGTCGCTATGAAATACGAGTACTATGTGTTCTAAGACATTTCCTTCTAAATCGAGTAACGTTTCTATGGAATCGTCAGGATTTTCTTTTGTGATACGACAATCACATTTCCGATCCAATAATCCTTCTTTACTGCATCCCTCAGTAACACACATTGACGAATTCACACGGAAATTGCGTCGCTATGAAATACGAGTACTATGTGTTCTAAGACATTTCCTTCTAAATCGAGTAACGTTTCTATGGAAACGACAGGTTTTTCCTATGGGATACGACAATCACATTTCCGATCCACTAATCCTTCTTTACTGCATCCCTTACTCCCAAACATTGACTAATTCACACGGAAATTGCGTCGCTATGAAATACGAGTACTATGTGTTCTAAGACATTTCCTTCTAAATCGAGTAACGTTTCTATGGAAACGACAGGATTTTCTTTTGGGATACGACAATCACATTTTCCGATCCACTAATCCATCTTTACTGCATCCCTCACTCCCACACATTGACGAATTCACACGGAAATTGCGTCGCTATGAAATACGAGTACTATGTGTTCTAAGACATTTCCTTCTAAATCGAGTAACGTTTCTATGGAAACGACAGGATTTTCTTTTGTGATACGACAATCTCATTTAAGATCCACTAATCCTTCTTTACCGCATCCCTCACTCCCACACATTGACGAATTCACACGGAAATTGCGTCGCTATGAAAAACGAGTACTATGTGTTCTAAGACATTTCCTTCTAAATCGAGTAACGTTTCTATGGAAACGACAGGATTTTCTTTTGGGATCCGACAATCACATTTCCGATCCACTAATCCTTCTTTACTGCATCCCTCACTACCACACATTGACGAATTCACACGGAAATTGCGTCGCTATGAAATACGAGTACTATGTGTTCTAAGACATTTCCTTCTAAATCGAGTAACGTTTCTATGGAAACGACAGGATTTTCTTTTGGGATACGACAATCATTTTTCCGATCCACTAATCCTTCTTTACTGCATCCCTCACTCCCACACATTGACGAATTCACACAGAATTTCAGTCGCTATGAAATACGAGTACTATGTGTTCTAAGACATTTCCTTGTAAATCGAGTAACGTTTCTATGGAAAAGACAGGCTTTTCTTTTGGGATACGACAATCTCATTTCCGATCCACTAATCCTTCTTTACTGCATCCCTCACTCCCACACATTGACGAATTCACACGGAAATTCCGTCGATGTGAAATACGAGTACTATGTGTTCTAAGACATTTCCTTCTAAATCGAGTAACGTTTCTATGGAAACGACAGGATTTTCTTTTGGGATACGACAATCACATTTCCGATCCACTAATCCTTCTTTATTGCATCCCTCACTACCACACACTGACGAATTCACACGGAAAGTCCGTCGCTATGAAATACGAGTACTATGTGTTCTAAGACATTTCCTTCTAAATCGAGTAACGTTTCTATGGAAGCGACAGGATTTTCCTATGGGATACGACAATCTCATTTCCGATCCACTAATCCTTCTTTACTGCATCCCTCACTCCCACACATTGACGAATTCACACGGAAATTTCGTCGCTATGAAATACGAGTACTATGTGTTCTAAGACATTTCCTTCTAAAACGAGTAACGATTCTATGGAATCGTCAGGATTTTCTTTTGTGATACGACAATCACATTTCCGATCCAATAATCCTTCTTTACTGCATCCCTCACTAACACACATTGACGAATTCACACGGAAATTGCGTCGCTATGAAATACGAGTACTATGTGTTCTAAGACATTTCCTTCTAAATCGAGTAACGTTTCTATGGAAACGACAGGTTTTTCCTATGGGATACGACAATTACATTTCCGATCCACTAATCCTTCTTTACTGCATCCCTCACTCCCAAACATTGACTAATTCACACGGAAATTGCGTCGCTATGAAATACGAGTACTATGTGTTCTAAGACATTTCCTTTTAAATCGAGTAACGTTTCTATGGAAACGACAGGATTTTCTTTTGGGGTACGACAATCTCATTTCCGATCCACTAATCCTTCTTTACTGCATCCCTCACTCCCACACATTGACGAATTCACACGGAATTTGCGTCGCTATGAAATACGAGTACTATGTGTTCTAAGACATTTCCTTCTAAATCGAGTAACGTTTCTATGGAAGCGACAGGATTTTCCTATGGGATACGACAATCTCATTTCCGATCCACTAATCCTTCTTTACTGCATCCCTCACTCCCACACATTGACGAATTCACACGGAAATTTCGTCGCTATGAAATACGAGTACTATGTGTTCTAAGACATTTCCATCTAAATCGAGTAACGATTCTATGGAATCGTCAGGATTTTCTTTTGGGATACGACAATCACTTTTCCGATCCACTAATCCTTCTTTACTGCATCCCTCACTACCAAACATTGACGAATTCACCCGGAAATTCCGTCGCTATGAAATACGAGTACTATGTGTTCTAAGACATTTCCTTTTAAATCGAGTAACGTTTCTATGGAAACGACAGGATTTTCTTTTGGGATACGACAATCACATTTCCGATCCACTAATCCTTCCTTACTGCATCCCTCACTCCCACACATTGACGAATTCACACGGGAAATGCGTCGCAATGAAATACGAGTACTATGTGTTCTAAGACATTTCCTTCTAAATCGAGTAACGTTTCTATGGAAACGACAGGACTTTCTTTTGGGATACGACAATCTCATTTCCAATTCACTAATCCTTCTTTACTGCATCCCTCACTCCCACACACTGACGAATTCACACGGAAAATCCGTCGCTATGAAATACGAGTACTATGTGTTCTAAGACATTTCCTTCTAAATCGAGTAACGTTTCTATGGAAGCGACAGGATTTTCTTTTGGGATACGACAATCTCATTAACGAACCACTAATCCTTCTTTACTGGATCCCTCACACACCCCCATTGACGAATTCACACGGTAATTGCGTCGCTATGAAATGCGAGTACTATGGGTTCTATGACTTCTCCTTCTAAATCGAGTAACGTTTCTATGGAAACGACAGGATTTTCTTTTGGGATACGACATCCACTTTTCCGATCCACTAATCCTTCTTTACTGCATCCCTCACTCCCAAACATTGACGAATTCACCCGGAAATTCCGTCGCTATGAAATACGAGTACTATGTGTTCTAAGACATTTCCTTTTAAATCGAGTAACGTTTCTATGGAAACGACAAAATATTCTTTTGGGATACGACAATCTCATTTCCGATCCACTAATCCTTCTTTACTGCATCCCTCACTCCCACACATTGACGAATTCACACGAAATTTGCGTCGCTATGAAATACGGGTACTATGTGTTCTAAGACGTTTCCTTCTAAATCGAGTAACGTTTCTATGGAAACGACTGGATTTTCTTTTGGGATACGACAATCTCATTTCCGATCCACTAATCCTTCTTTACTGCATCCCTCACTCCCACACATTGACGAATTCACACGGAAATTGCGTCCCTATGAAATACGAGTACTATGTGTTCTAAGACATTTCCTTCTAAATCGAGTAACGTTTCTATGGAAACGACAGGATTTTCTTTTGGGATACGACAATCTCATTTCCGAACCACTAATCCTTCTTTACTGCATCCCTCACATCCCCCCCCCCCCATTGACGAATTCACACGGAAATTGCGTCGCTATGAAATGCGAGTACTATGGGTTCTATGACTTCTCCTCCTAAATCGAGTAACGTTTCTATGGAAACGACATGATTTTCTTTTGGGATATGACAATCTCATTTCCGAACCACTAATCCTTCTTTACTGCATCCCTCACACCCCCCCCCCCCTTTGACGAATTCACACGGAAATTGCGTCGCTATTAAATGCGAGTACTATGGGTTCTGTGACTTCTCCTTCTAAATCGAGTAACGTTTCTATGGAAACGACAGGATTTTCTTTTGGGATACGACATTCTCATTTCCGATCCACTAATCCTTCTTTACTGTATCCCTCACTCCCACACATTGACGAATTCACACGGAAATTGCGTCGCTATGAAAAACGAGTACTATGTGTTCTAAGACATTTCCTTCTAAATCGAGTAACGTTTCTATGGAAACGACAGGATTTTCTTTTGGGATACGACAATCACATTTCCGATCCACTAATCCTTCTTTACTGCATCCCTCACTCCCAAACATTGACGAATTCACACGGAAATTGCGTCGCTATGAAATACGAGTACTATGTGTTCTAAGTCATTTCCTTCTAAATCGAGTAACGTTTCTATGGAAACGACAGGATTTTCTTTTGGGATACGACAATCTCATTTACGATCCACTAATCCTTCTTTACTGCATCCCTGACTCCCACACATTGACGAATTCACACGGAAATTCCGTCGCTGTGAAATACGAGTACTATGTGTTCTAAGACATTTCCTTCTAAATCGAGTAACGTTTCTATGGAAACGACAGGATTTTCTTTTGGGATACGACAATCATTTTTCCGATCCACTAATCCTTCTTTACTGCATCCCTCACTCCCACACATTGACGAATTCACACAGAATTTCAGTCGCTATGAATTACGAGTACTATGTGTTCTAAGACATTTCCTTCTAAATCGAGTAACGTTTCTATGGAATCGTCAGGATTTTCTTTTGTGATACGACAATCACATTTCCGATCCAATAATCCTTCTTTACTGCATCCCTCACTAACACACATTGACGAATTCACACGGAAATTGCGTCGCTATGAAATACGAGTACTATGTGTTCTAAGACATTTCCTTCTAAATCGAGTAACGTTTCTATGGAAACGACAGGTTTTTCCTATGGGATACGACAATCACATTTCCGATCCACTAATCCTTCTTTACTGCATCCCTTACTCCCAAACATTGACTAATTCACACGGAAATTGCGTCGCTATGAAATACGAGTACTATGTGTTCTAAGACATTTCCTTCTAAATCGAGTAACGTTTCTATGGAAACGACAGGATTTTCTTTTGGGATACGACAATCACATTTTCCGATCCACTAATCCATCTTTACTGCATCCCTCACTCCCACACATTGACGAATTCACACGGAAATTGCGTCGCTATGAAATACGAGTACTATGTGTTCTAAGACATTTCCTTCTAAATCGAGTAACGTTTCTATGGAAACGACAGGATTTTCTTTTGTGATACGACAATCTCATTTCCGATCCACTAATCCTTCTTTACCGCATCCCTCACTCCCACACATTGACGAATTCACACGGAAATTGCGTCGCTATGAAAAACGAGTACTATGTGTTCTAAGACATTTCCTTCTAAATCGAGTAACGTTTCTATGGAAACGACAGGATTTTCTTTTGGGATACGACAATCACATTTCCGATCCACTAATCCTTCTTTACTGCATCCCTCACTACCACACATTGACGAATTCACACGGAAATTGCGTCGCTATGAAATACGAGTACTATGTGTTCTAAGACATTTCCTTCTAAATCGAGTAACGTTTCTATGGAAACGACAGGATTTTCTTTTGGGATACGACAATCATTTTTCCGATCCACTAATCCTTCTTTACTGCATCCCTCACTCCCACACATTGACGAATTCACACAGAATTTCAGTCGCTATGAAATACGAGTACTATGTGTTCTAAGACATTTCCTTGTAAATCGAGTAACGTTTCTATGGAAAAGACAGGCTTTTCTTTTGGGATACGACAATCTCATTTCCGATCCACTAATCCTTCTTTACTGCATCCCTCACTCCCACACATTGACGAATTCACACGGAAATTCCGTCGCTGTGAAATACGAGTACTATGTGTTCTAAGATATTTCCTTCTAAATCGAGTAACGTTTCTATGGAAACGACAGGATTTTCTTTTGGGATACGACAATCACATTTCCGATCCACTAATCCTTCTTTATTGCATCCCTCACTACCACACACTGACGAATTCACACGGAAAGTCCGTCGCTATGAAATACGAGTACTATGTGTTCTAAGACATTTCCTTCTAAATCGAGTAACGTTTCTATGGAAGCGACAGGATTTTCCTATGGGATACGACAATCTCATTTCCGATCCACTAATCCTTCTTTACTGCATCCCTCACTCCCACACATTGACGAATTCACACGGAAATTTCGTCGCTATGAAATACGAGTACTATGTGTTCTAAGACATTTCCTTCTAAAACGAGTAACGATTCTATGGAATCGTCAGGATTTTCTTTTGTGATACGACAATCACATTTCCGATCCAATAATCCTTCTTTACTGCATCCCTCACTAACACACATTGACGAATTCACACGGAAATTGCGTCGCTATGAAATACGAGTACTATGTGTTCTAAGACATTTCCTTCTAAATCGAGTAACGTTTCTATGGAAACGACAGGTTTTTCCTATGGGATACGACAATTACATTTCCGATCCACTAATCCTTCTTTACTGCATCCCTCACTCCCAAACATTGACTAATTCACACGGAAATTGCGTCGCTATGAAATACGAGTACTATGTGTTCTAAGACATTTCCTTTTAAATCGAGTAACGTTTCTATGGAAACGACAGGATTTTCTTTTGGGGTACGACAATCTCATTTCCGATCCACTAATCCTTCTTTACTGCATCCCTCACTCCCACACATTGACGAATTCACACGGAATTTGCGTCGCTATGAAATACGAGTACTATGTGTTCTAAGACATTTCCTTCTAAATCGAGTTACGTTTCTATGGAAGCGACAGGATTTTCCTATGGGATACGACAATCTCATTTCCGATCCACTAATCCTTCTTTACTGCATCCCTCACTCCCACACATTGACGAATTCACACGGAAATTTCGTCGCTATGAAATACGTGTACTATGTGTTCTAAGACATTTCCATCTAAATCGAGTAACGATTCTATGGAATCGTCAGGATTTTCTTTTGGGATACGACAATCACTTTTCCGATCCACTAATCCTTCTTTACTGCATCCCTCACTACCAAACATTGACGAATTCACCCGGAAATTCCGTCGCTATGAAATACGAGTACTATGTGCTCTAAGACATTTCCATTTAAATCGAGTAACGTTTCTATGGAAACGACAGGATTTTCTTTTGGGATACGACAATCACATTTCCGATCCACTAATCCTTCCTTACTGCATCCCTCACTCCCACACATTGACGAATTCACACGGGAAATGCGTCACAATGAAATACGAGTACTATGTGTTCTAAGACATTTCCTTCTAAATCGAGTAACGTTTCTATGGAAACGACAGGATTTTCTTTTGGGATACGACAATCATTTTTCCGATCCACTAATCCTTCTTTACTGCATCCCTCACTCCCACACATTGACGAATTCACACAGAATTTCAGTCGCTATGAATTACGAGTACTATGTGTTCTAAGACATTTCCTTCTAAATCGAGTAACGTTTCTATGGAATCGTCAGGATTTTCTTTTGTGATACGACAATCACATTTCCGATCCAATAATCCTTCTTTACTGCATTACTCACTAACACACATTGACGAATTCACACGGAAATTGCGTCGCTATGAAATACGAGTACTATGTGTTCTAAGACATTTCCTTCTAAATCGAGTAACGTTTCTATGGAAACGACAGGTTTTTCCTATGGGATACGACAATCACATTTCCGATCCACTAATCCTTCTTTACTGCATCCCTTACTCCCAAACATTGACTAATTCACACGGAAATTGCGTCGCCATGAAATACGAGTACTATGTGTTCTAAGACATTTCCTTCTAAATCGAGTAACGTTTCTATGGAAACGACAGGATTTTCTTTTGGGATACGACAATCACATTTTCCGATCCACTAATCCATCTTTACTGCATCCCTCACTCCCACACATTGACGAATTCACACGGAAATTGCGTCGCTATGAAATACGAGTACTATGTGTTCTAAGACATTTCCTTCTAAATCGAGTAACGTTTCTATGGAAACGACAGGATTTTCTTTTGTGATACGACAATCTCATTTCCGATCCACTAATCCTTCTTTACCGCATCCCTCACTCCCACACATTGACGAATTCACACGGAAATTGCGTCGCTATGAAAAACGAGTACTATGTGTTCTAAGACATTTCCTTCTAAATCGAGTAACGTTTCTATGGAAACGACAGGATTTTCTTTTGGGATACGACAATCACATTTCCGATCCACTAATCCTTCTTTACTGCATCCCTCACTACCACACATTGACGAATTCACACGGAAAATTCGTCGCTATGAAATACGAGTACTATGTGTTCTAAGACATTTCCTTCTAAATCGAGTAACGTTTCTATGGAAACGACAGGATTTTCTTTTGGGATACGACAATCATTTTTCCGATCCACTAATCCTTCTTTACTGCATCCCTCACTCCCACACATTGACGAATTCACACAGAATTTCAGTCGCTATGAAATACGAGTACTATGTGTTCTAAGACATTTCCTTGTAAATCGAGTAACGTTTCTATGGAAAAGACAGGCTTTTCTATTGGGATACGACAATCTCATTTCCGATCCACTAATCCTTCTTTACTGCATCCCTCACTCCCACCCATTGACGAATTCACACGGAAATTCCGTCGCTGTGAAATACGAGTACTATGTGTTCTAAGACATTTCCTTCTAAATCGAGTAACGTTTCTATGGAAACGACAGGATTTTCTTTTGGGATACGACAATCACATTTCCGATCCACTAATCCTTCTTTATTGCATCCCTCACTACCACACACTGACGAATTCACACGGAAAGTCCGTCGCTATGAAATACGAGTACTATGTGTTCTAAGACATTTCCTTCTAAATCGAGTAACGTTTCTATGGAAGCGACAGGATTTTCCTATGGGATACGACAATCTCATTTCCGATCCACTAATCCTTCTTTACTGCATCCCTCACTCCCACACATTGACGAATTCACACGGAAATTTCGTCGCTATGAAATACGAGTACTATGTGTTCTAAGACATTTCCTTCTAAAACGAGTAACGATTCTATGGAATCGTCAGGATTTTCTTTTGTGATACGACAATCACATTTCCGATCCAATAATCCTTCTTTACTGCATCCCTCACTAACACACATTGACGAATTCACACGGAAATTGCGTCGCTATGAAATACGAGTACTATGTGTTCTAAGACATTTCCTTCTAAATCGAGTAACGTTTCTATGGAAACGACAGGTTTTTCCTATGGGATACGACAATTACATTTCCGATCCACTAATCCTTCTTTACTGCATCCCTCACTCCCAAACATTGACTAATTCACACGGAAATTGCGTCGCTATGAAATACGAGTACTATGTGTTCTAAGACATTTCCTTTTAAATCGAGTAACGTCTCTATGGAAACGACAGGATTTTCTTTTGGGGTACGACAATCTCATTTCCGATCCACTAATCCTTCTTTACTGCATCCCTCACTCCCACACATTGACGAATTCACACGGAATTTGCGTCGCTATGAAATACGAGTACTATGTGTTCTAAGACATTTCCTTCTAAATCGAGTTACGTTTCTATGGAAGCGACAGGATTTTCCTATGGGATACGACAATCTCATTTCCGATCCACTAATCCTTCTTTACTGCATCCCTCACTCCCACACATTGACGAATTCACACGGAAATTTCGTCGCTATGAAATACGAGTACTATGTGTTCTAAGACATTTCCATCTAAATCGAGTAACGATTCTATGGAATCGTCAGGATTTTCTTTTGGGATACGACAATCACTTTTCCGATCCACTAATCCTTCTTTACTGCATCCCTCACTACCAAACATTGACGAATTCACCCGGAAATTCCGTCGCTATGAAATACGAGTACTATGTGTTCTAAGACATTTCCTTTTAAATCGAGTAACGTTTCTATGGAAACGACAGGATTTTCTTTTGGGATACGACAATCACATTTCCGATCCACTAATCCTTCCTTACTGCATCCCTCACTCCCACACATTGACGAATTCACACGGGAAATGCGTCGCAATGAAATACGAGTACTATGTGTTCTAAGACATTTCCTTCTAAATCGAGTAACGTTTCTATGGAAACGACAGGACTTTCTTTTGGGATACGACAATCTCATTTCCAATTCACTAATCCTTCTTTACTGCATCCCTCACTCCCACACACTGACGAATTCACACGGAAAATCCGTCGCTATGAAATACGAGTACTATGTGTTCTAAGACATTTCCTTCTAAATCGAGTAACGTTTCTATGGAAGCGACAGGATTTTCTTTTGGGATACGACAATCTCATTAACGAACCACTAATCCTTCTTTACTGGATCCCTCACACACCCCCACTGACGAATTCACACGGTAATTGCGTCGCTATGAAATGCGAGTACTATGGGTTCTATGACTTCTCCTTCTAAATCGAGTAACGTTTCTATGGAAACGACAGGATTTTCTTTTGGGATACGACATCCACTTTTCCGATCCACTAATCCTTCTTTACTGCATCCCTCACTCCCAAACATTGACGAATTCACCCGGAAATTCCGTCGCTATGAAATACGAGTACTATGTGTTCTAAGACATTTCCTTTTAAATCGAGTAACGTTTCTATGGAAACGACAAAATATTCTTTTGGGATACGACAATCTCATTTCCGATCCACTAATCCTTCTTTACTGCATCCCTCACTCCCACACATTGACGAATTCACACGAAATTTGCGTCGCTATGAAATACGGGTACTATGTGTTCTAAGACGTTTCCTTCTAAATCGAGTAACGTTTCTATGGAAACGACTGGATTTTCTTTTGGGATACGACAATCTCATTTCCGATCCACTAATCCTTCTTTACTGCATCCCTCACTCCCACACATTGACGAATTCACACGGAAATTGCGTCCCTATGAAATACGAGTACTATGTGTTCTAAGACATTTCCTTCTAAATCGAGTAACGTTTCTATGGAAACGACAGGATTTTCTTTTGGGATACGACAATCTCATTTCCGAACCACTAATCCTTCTTTACTGCATCCCTCACATCCCCCCCCCCCCCCCATTGACGAATTCACACGGAAATTGCGTCGCTATGAAATGCGAGTACTATGGGTTCTATGACTTCTCCTCCTAAATCGAGTAACGTTTCTATGGAAACGACATGATTTTCTTTTGGGATATGACAATCTCATTTCCGAACCACTAATCCTTCTTTACTGCATCCCTCACACCCCCCCCCCCCTTTGACGAATTCACACGGAAATTGCGTCGCTATTAAATGCGAGTACTATGGGTTCTGTGACTTCTCCTTCTAAATCGAGTAACGTTTCTATGGAAACGACAGGATTTTCTTTTGGGATACGACAATCTCATTTCCGATCCACTAATCCTTCTTTACTGTATCCCTCACTCCCACACATTGACGAATTCACACGGAAATTGCGTCGCTATGAAAAACGAGTACTATGTGTTCTAAGACATTTCCTTCTAAATCGAGTAACGTTTCTATGGAAACGACAGGATTTTCTTTTGGGATACGACAATCACATTTCCGATCCACTAATCCTTCTTTACTGCATCCCTCACTCCCAAACATTGACGAATTCACACGGAAATTGCGTCGCTATGAAATACGAGTACTATGTGTTCTAAGACATTTCCTTCTAAATCGAGTAACGTTTCTATGGAAACGACAGGATTTTCTTTTGGGATACGACAATCTCATTTACGATCCACTAATCCTTCTTTACTGCATCCCTCACTCCCACACATTGACGAATTCACACGGAAATTCCGTCGCTGTGAAATACGAGTACTATGTGTTCTAAGACATTTCCTTCTAAATCGAGTAACGTTTCTATGGAAACGACAGGATTTTCTTTTGGATACGACAATCATTTTTCCGATCCACTAATCCTTCTTTACTGCATCCCTCACTCCCACACATTGACGAATTCACACAGAATTTCAGTCGCTATGAATTACGAGTACTATGTGTTCTAAGACATTTCCTTCTAAATCGAGTAACGTTTCTATGGAAACGACAGGATTTTCTTTTGGGATACGACAATCTCATTTCCGATCCACTAATCCTTCTTTACTGTATCCCTCACTCCCACACATTGACGAATTCACACGGAAATTGCGTCGCTATGAAAAACGAGTACTATGTGTTCTAAGACATTTCCTTCTAAATCGAGTAACGTTTCTATGGAAACGACAGGATTTTCTTTTGGGATACGACAATCACATTTCCGATCCACTAATCCTTCTTTACTGCATCCCTCACTCCCACACATTGACGAATTCACACGGAAATTGCGTCGCTATGAAATACGAGTACTATGTGTTCTAAGACATTTCCTTCTAAATCGAGTAACGTTTCTATATAAACGACAGGATTTTCTTTTGGGATACGACAATCTCATTTACGATCCACTAATCCTTCTTTACTGCATCCCTCACTCCCACACATTGACGAATTCACACGGAAATTCCGTCGCTGTGAAATACGAGTACTATGTGTTCTAAGACATTTCCTTCTAAATCGAGTAACGTTTCTATGGAAACGACAGGATTTTCTTTTGGGATACGACAATCATTTTTCCGATCCACTAATCCTTCTTTACTGCATCCCTCACTCCCACACATTGACGAATTCACACAGAATTTCAGTCGCTATGAAATACGAATACTATGTGTTCTAAGACATTTCCTTCTAAATCGAGTAACGTTTCTATGGAAACGACAGGATTTTCTTTTGGGATACGACAATCTCATTTACGATCCACTAATCCTTCTTTACTGCATCCCTCACTCCCACACATTGACGAATTCACACGGAAATTCCGTCGCTGTGAAATACAAGTACTATGTGTTCTAAGACATTTCCTTCTAAATCGAGTGACGTTTCTATGGAAACGACAGGATTTTCTTTTGGGATACGACAATCACATTTCCGATCCACTAATCCTTCTTTACTGCATCCCTCTCTCCCACACATTGACGAATTCATACGGGAAATGCGTCGCTATGAAAAACGAGTACTATGTGTTCTAAGACATTTCCTTCTAAATCGAGTACCGTTTCTATGGAAACGATAGGACTTTCTTTTGGGATACGACAATCTCATTTCCGATTCACTAATCCTTCTTTACTGCATCCCTCACTACCAAACATTGACGAATTCACCCGGAAATTCCGTCGCTATGAAATACGAGTACTATGTGTTCTAAGACATTTCCTTTTAAATCGAGTAACGTTTCTATGGAAACGACAGGATTTTCTTTTGGGATACGACAATCTCATTTCCGATCCACTAATCCTTCTTTACTGCATCCCTCACTCCCACACATTGACGAATTCACACGGAATTTGCGTCGCTATGAAATACGAGTACTATGTGTTCTAAGACGTTTCCTTCTAAATCGAGTAACGTTTCTATGGAAACGGCAGGATTTTCTTTTGGGATACGACAATCTCATTTCCGATCCACTAATCCTTCTTTACTGCATCCCTCACTCCCACACATTGACGAATTCACACGGAAATTGCGTCCCTATGAAATACGAGTACTATGTGTTCTAAGACATTTCCTTCTAAATCGAGTAACGTTTCTATGGAAACGACAGGATTTTCTTTTGGGATACGACAATCTCATTTCCGAACCACTAATCCTTCTTTACTGCATCCCTCACACCCCCCCCCCCCCCCCCATTGACGAATTCACACGGAAATTGCGTCCCTATGAAATACGAGTACTATGTGTTCTAAGACATTTCCTTCTAAATCGAGTAACGTTTCTATGGAAACGACAGGATTTTCTTTTGGGATACGACAATCACATTTCCGATCCACTAATCCTTCTTTACTGCATCCCTCACTCCCACACATTGACGAATTCACACGGAAATTCCGTCGCTGTGAAATACGAGTACTATGTGTTCTAAGACATTTCCTTCTAAATCGAGTAACGTTTCTATGGAAACGACAGGATTTTCTTTTGGAATACGACAGTCTCAATTCCGATCCACTAATCCTTCTTTACCGCATCCCTCACTCCCACACATTGACGAGTTCACACGGAAATTCCGTCGCTGTGAAATACAAGTACTATGTGTTCTAAGACATTTCCTTCTAAATCGAGTAACGTTTCTATGGAAACGACAGGATTTTCTTTTGGGATACGACAATCACATTTCCGATCCACTAATCCTTCTTTACTGCATCCCTCACTCCCACACATTGACGAATTCACACGGAATTTCAGTCGCTATGAAATACGAGTACTATGTGTTCTAAGACGTTTCCTTCTAAATCAAGTAACGTTTCTATGGAAACGACAGGATTTTCTTTTGGGATACGACAATCTCATTTCCGATCCACTAATCCTTCTTTACTGCATCCCTCACTCCCAAACATTGATGGATTCTCACGGAAATTGCGTCGTTATGAAATACGAGTACTATGTGTTCTAAGACATTTCCTTCTAAATCGAGTGACGTTTCTATGGAAACGACAGGATTTTCTTTTGGGATACGACAATCACATTTCCGATCCACTAATCCTTCTTTACTGCATCCCTCACTCCCACACATTGACGAATTCACACGGGAAATGCGTCGTTATGAAATACGAGTACTATGTGTTCCAAGACATTTCCTTCTAAATCGAGTAACGTTTCTATGGAAACGACAGGATTTTCTTTTGGGATACGACAATCTCATTTCCGATTCACTAATCCTTCTTTACTGCATCCCTCACTCCCACACACTGACGAATTCACACGGAAAGTCCGTCGCTATGAAATACGAGTACTATGTGTTCTAAGACATTTCCTTCTAAATCGAGTAACGTTTCTATGGAAACGACAGGATTTTCTTTTGGGATACGACAATCTCATTTACGATCCACTAAACCTTCTTTACTGCATCCCTCACTCCCACACATTGACGAATTCACACGGAAATTCCGTCGCTGTGAAATACGAGTACTATGTGTTCTAAGACATTTCCTTCTAAATCGAGTGACGTTTCTTTGGAAACGACAGGATTTTCTTTTGGGATACGACAATCACATTTCCGATCCACTAATCCTTCTTTACTGCATCCCTCACTCCCCCACATTGACGAATTCACACGGGAAATGCGTCGCTATGAAATACGAGTACTATGTGTTCTAAGACATTTCCTTCTAAATCGAGTAACGTTTCTATGGAAACGATAGGACTTTCTTTTGGGATACGACAATCTCATTTCCGATTCACTAATCCTTCTTTACTGTATCCCTCACTCCCACACACTGAAGAATTCACACGGAAAGTCCGTCGCTATGAAATACGAGTACTATGTGTTCTAAGACATTTCCTTCTAAATCGAGTAACGTTTCTATGGAAACGACAGGATTTTCTTTTGGGATACGACAATCTCATTTCCGAACCACTAATCCTTCTTTACTGCATCCCTCACAACCCCCCATTGACGAATTCACACGGTAATTGCGTCGCTATGAAATGCGAGTACTATGGGTTCTATGACTTCTCCTTCTAAATCGAGTAACGTTTCTGTGGAAACGACAGGATTTTCTTTTGGGATACGACAATCACTTTTCCGATATACTAATTCTTCTTTACTGCATCCCTCACTCCCAAACATTGACGAATTCACATGGAAATTCCGTCGCTATGAAATACGAGTACTATGTGTTCTAAGACAATTCCTTCTAAATCGAGTAACGTTTCTATGGAAACGACAGGACTTTCTTTTGGGATAAGACAATCACATTTCCGATCCACTAATCCTTCTTTACTGCATCCCTCACTCCCACACATTGACGAATTCACACGGAAATTCCGTCGCTGTGAAATACGAGTACTATGTGTTCTAAGACATTTCCTTCTAAATCGAGTAACGTTTCTATGGAAACGACAGGATTTTCTTTTGGAATACGACAGTCTCATTTCAGATCCACTAATCCTTCTTTACCGCATCCCTCACTCCCACACATTGACGAGTTCACACGGAAATTCCGTCGCTGTGAAATACGAGTACTATGTGTTCTAAGACATTTCCTTCTACATCGAGTAACGTTTCTATGGAAACGACAGGATTTTCTTTTGGGATACGACAATCACATTTCCGATCCACTAATCCTTCTTTACTGCATCCCTCACTCCCACACATTGACGAATTCACACGGAATTTCAGTCGCTATGAAATACGAGTACTATGTGTTCTAAGACGTTTCCTTCTAAATCAAGTAACGTTTCTATGGAAACGACAGGATTTTCTTTTGGGATACGACAATCTCATTTCCGATCCACTAATCCTTCTTTACTGCATCCCTCACTCCCAAACATTGACGGATTCACACGGAAATGGCGTCGTTATGAAATACGAGTACTATGTGTTCTAAGACATTTCCTTCTAAATCGAGTGACGTTTCTATGGAAACGACAGGATTTTCTTTTGGGATACGACAATCACATTTCCGATCCACTAATCCTTCTTTACTGCATCCCTCACTCCCACACATTGACGAATTCACACAGGAAATGCGTCGTTATGAAATACGAGTACTATGTGTTCTAAGACATTTCCTTCTAAATCGAGTAACGTTTCTATGGAAACGACAGGATTTTCTTTTGGGATACGACAATCTCATTTCCGATTCACTAATCCTTCTTTACTGCATCCCTCACTCCCACACACTGACGAATTCACACGGAAAGTCCGTCGCTATGAAATACGAGTACTATGTGTTCTAAGACATTTCCTTCTAAATCGAGTAACGTTTCTATGGAAACGACAGGATTTTCTTTTGGGATACGACAATCTCATTCACGATCCACTAAACCTTCTTTACTGCATCCCTCACTCCCACACATTGACGAATTCACACGGAAATTTCGTCGCTGTGAAATACGAGTACTATGTGTTCTAAGACATTTCCTTCTAAATCGAGTGACGTTTCTATGGAAACGACAGGATTTTCTTTTGAGATACGACAATCACATTTCCGATCCACTAATCCTTCTTTACTGCATCCCTCACTCCCACACATTGACGAATTCACACGGGAAATGCGTCGCTATGAAATACGAGTACTATGTGTTCTAAGACATTTCCTTCTAAATCGAGTAACGTTTCTATGGAAACGACAGGATTTTCTTTTGGGATACGACAATCTCATTTCCGATCCACTAATCCTTCTTTACTGCATCCCTCACTCCCACACATTGACGAATTCAAACGGAAATTGCGTCGCTATGAAATACGAGTACTATGTGTTCTAAGACATTTCCTTCTAAATCGAGTAACGTTTCTATGGAAACGACAGGATTTTCTTTTGGGATACGACAATCACATTCCCGATCCACTAATCCTTCTTTACTGCATCCCTCACTCCCAAACATTGACGAATTCACACGGAAATTACGTCGCTATGAAATACGAGTACTATGTGTTCTAAGACATTTCCTTCTAAATCGAGTAACGTGTCTATGGAAACGACAGGATTTTCTTTTGGGATACGACAATCTCATTTCCGAACCACTAATCCTTCTTTACTGCATCCCTCACACCCCCCCCCCCCCCATTGACGAATTCACACGGAAATTGCGTCGCTATGAAATGCGAGTACGATGGGTTCTATGACTTCTCCTTCTAAATCGAGTAACGTTTCTATGGAAACGACAGGATTTTCTTTTGGGATACGACAATCTCATTTCCGATCCACTAATCCTTCTTTACTGCATCCCTCACTCCCACACATTGACGAATTCACACGGAAATAGCGTCGCTATGAAATACGAGAACTATGTGTTCTAAGACATTTCCTTCTAAATCGAGTAACGTTTCTATGGAAGCGACAGGATTTTCTTTTGGGATACGGCAATCTCATTTCCGATTCACTAATCCTTCTTTACTGCATCCCTCACTCCCACACATTGACGAATTCACACGGAAGTTGCGTCGCTATGAAATACGAGTACTATGTGTTCTAAGACATTTCCTTCTAAATCGAGTAACGTTTCTATGGAAACGATAGGACTTTCTTTTGGGATACGACAATCTCATTTCCGATTCACTAATCCTTCTTTACTGCATCCCTCACTCCCACACACTGACGAATTCACACGGAAAGTCCGTCGCTATGATATAAGAGTACTATGTGTTCTAAGACATTTCCTTCTAAATCGAGTAACGTTTCTATGGAAACGACAGGATTTTCTTTTGGGATACGACAATCTCATTTTAGGAACCACTAATCCTTCTTTACTGCATCCCTCACACCCCCCCATTGACGAATTCACACGGTAATTGCGTCGCTATGAAATGCGAGTACTATGGGTTCTATGACTTCTCCTTCTAAATCGAGTAACGTTTCTATGGAAACGACAGGATTTTCTTTTGGGATACGACAATCACTTTTCCGATCCACTAATCCTTCTTTACTGCATCCCTCACTACCAAACATTGACGAATTCACCCGGAAATTCCGTCGCTATGAAATACGAGTACTATGTGTTCTAAGACATTTCCTTTTAAATCGAGTAACGTTTCTATGGAAACGACAGGATTTTCTTTTGGGATACGACAATCTCATTTCCGATCCACTAATCCTTCTTTACTGCATCCCTCACTCCCACACATTGACGAATTCACACGGAATTTGCGTCGCTATGAAATACGAGTACTATGTGTTCTAAGACGTTTCCTTGTAAATCGAGTAACGTTTCTATGGAAACGACAGGATTTTCTTTTGGGATACGACAATCTCATTTCCGATCCACTAATCCTTCTTTACTGCATCCCTCACTCCCACACATTGACGAATTCACACGGAAATTGCGTCCCTATGAAATACGAGTACTATGTGTTCTAAGACATTTCCTTCTAAATCGAGTAACGTTTCTATGGAAACGACAGGATTTTCTTTTGGGATACGACAATCTCATTTCCGAACCACTAATCCTTCTTTACTGCATCCCTCACACCCCTCCCCCCCATTGACGAATTCACACGGAAATTGCGTCGCTATGAAATGCGAGTACTATGGGTTCTATGACTTCTCCTTCTAAATCGAGTAACGTGTCTATGGAAACGACAGGATTTTCTTTTGGGATACGACAATCTCATTTCCGAACCACTAATCCTTCTTTACTGCATCCCTCACACACCCCCATTGACGAATTCACACGGAAATTGCGTCGCTATGAAATGCGAGTACTATGGGTTCTATGACTTCTCCTTCTAAATCGAGTAACGTTTCAATGGAAACGACAGGATTTTCTTTTGGGATACGACAATCTCATTTCCGAGCCACTAATCCTTCTTTACTGCATCCCTCACTCCCACACATTGACGAATTCACACGGAAATTCCGTCGCTATGAAATACGAGTACTATGTGTTCTAAGACATTTCCTTCTTAATCGAGGAACGTTTCTATGGAAACGACAGGATTTTCTTTTGGGATACGACAATCTCATTTCCGATCCACTAATCCTTCTTTACTGCATCCCTCACTCCCACACATTGACGAATTCACACGGAAATTGCGTCGCTATGAAATACGAGTACTATGTTTTCTAAGACATTTCCTTCTAAATCGAGTAACTTTTCTATGGAAACGACAGGATTTTCTTTTGGGATACGACAATCACATTTCCGATCCACTAATCCTTCTTTACTGCATCCCTCACTCCCAAACATTGACGAATTCACATGGAAATTCCGTCGCTATGAAATACGAGTACTATGTGTTCTAAGACATTTCCTTCTAAATCGAGTAACGTTTCTATGGAAACGACAGGATTTTCTTTTGGGATACGACAATCACATTTCCGATCCACTAATCCTTCTTTACTGCATCCTTCACTCCCAAACATTGACGAATTCACACGGAAATTCCGTTGCTATGAAATACGAGTACTATGTGTTCTAAGACATTTCCTTCTAAATCGAGTAACGTTCCTATGGAAACGACAGGATTTTCTTTTGGAATACGACAGTCTCATTTCCGATCCACTAATCCTTCTTTACTGCATCCCTCACTCCCACACATTGACGAGTTCACACGGAAATTCCGTCGCTGTGAAATACGAGTACTATGTGTTCTAAGACATTTCCTTCTAAATCGAGTAACGTTTCTATGGAAACGACAGGATTTTCTTTTGGGATACGACAATCACATTTCCGATCCACTAATCCTTCTTTCTTGCATCCCTCACTCCCACACATTGACGAATTCACACGGAATTTCAGTCGCTATGAAATACGAGTACTATGTGTTCTAAGACATTTCCTTCTAAATCGAGTAACGTTTCTATGGAAACGACAGGATTTTCTTTTGGGATACGACAATCTCATTTCCGATTCACTAATCCTTCTTTACTGCATCCCTCACTCCCACACACTGACGAATTCACACGGAAAGTCCGTCGCTATGAAATACGAGTACTATGTGTTCTAAGACATTTCCTTCTAAATCGAGTAACGTTTCTATGGAAACCACAGGATATTCTTTTGGGATACGACAATCTCATTTCCGAACCACTAATCCTTCTTTACTGCATCCATCACACCCCCCCATTGACGAATTCACACGGAAATTGCGTCGCTATGAAATGCGAGTACTATGGGTTCTATGACTTCTCCTTCTTAATCGAGTAACTTTTCTATGGAAACGACAGGATTTTCTTTTGGGATACGACAATCTCATTTCCGATCCACTAATCCTTCTTTACTGCATCCCTCACTCCCACACATTGACGAATTCACACGGAAATTCCGTCGCTATGAAATACGAGTACTATGTGTTCTAAGACATTTCCTTCTAAATCGAGTAACGTTTCTATGGAAACGACAGGATTTTCTTTTGGGATACGACAATCACATTTCCGATCCACTAATCCTTCTTTACTGCATCCCTCACACCCCCCCCCCCCCCCCCATTGACGAATTCACACGGAAATTCCGTCGCTGTGAAATACGAGAACTATGTGTTCTAAGACATTTCCTTCTAAATCGAGTAACGTTTCTACGGAAGCGACAGGATTTTCTTTTGGGATACGGCAATCTCATTTCCGATTCACTAATCCTTCTTTACTGCATCCCTCACTCCCACACATTGACGAATTCACACGGAAGTTGCGTCGCTATGAAATACGAGTACTATGTGTTCTAAGACATTTCCGTCTAAATCGAGTAACGTTTCTATGGAAACGACAGGATTTTCTTTTGGGATACGACAATCACATTTCCGATCCACTAATCCTTCTTTACTGCATCCCTCACTCCCAAACATTGACGAATTCACACGGAAATTCCGTCGCTATGAAATACGAGTGCTATGTGTTCTAAGACATTTCCTTCTAAATCGAGTAACGTTTCTATGGAAACGACAGGATTTTCTTTTGGGACACGACAATCTCATTTCTGATCCACTAATCCTTCTTTACTGCATCCCCCACTCCCACACATTGACGAACTCACACGGAAATTGCGTCGCTATGAAATACGAGTACTATGTGTTCTAAGACATTTCCTTCTAAATCGAGTAACGTTTCTATGGAAACGACAGGATTTTCTTTTGGGATACGACAATCACATTTCCGATCCACTAATCCTTCTTTACTGCATCCCTCACACCCCCCCCCCCCCCCCATTGACGAATTCACACGGAAATTGCGTCGCTATGAAATGCGAGTACTATGGGTTCTATGATTTCTCCTTCTTAATCGAGTAACTTTTCTATGGAAACGACAGGATTTTCTTTTGGGATACGACAATCTCATTTCCGATCCACTAATCCTTCTTTACTGCATCCCTCACTCCCACACATTGACGAATTCACACGGAAATTGCGTCGCTATGAAATGCGAGTACGATGGGTTCTATGACTTCTCCTTCTAAATCGAGTAACGTTTCTATGGAAACGACAGGATTTTCTTTTGGGATACGACAATCTCATTTCCGATCCACTAATCCTTCTTTACTGCATCCCTCACTCCCACACATTGACGAATTCACACGGAAATTGCGTCGCTATGAAATACGAGAACTATGTGTTCTAAGACATTTCCTTCTAAATCGAGTAACGTTTCTATGGAAGCGACAGGATTTTCTTTTGGGATACGGCAATCTCATTTCCGATTCACTAATCCTTCTTTACTGCATCCCTCACTCCCACACATTGACGAATTCACACGGAAGTTGCGTCGCTATGAAATACGAGTACTATGTGTTCTAAGACATTTCCGTCTAAATCGAGTAACGTTTCTATGGAAACGACAGGATTTTCTTTTGGGATACGACAATCACATTTCCGATCCACTAATCCTTCTTTACTGCATCCCTCACTCCCAAACATTGACGAATTCACACGGAAATTCCGTCGCTATGAAATACGAGTACTATGTGTTCTAAGACATTTCCTTCTAAATCGAGTAACGTTTCTATGGAAACGACAGGATTTTCTTTTGGGACACGACAATCTCATTTCTGATCCACTAATCCTTCTTTACTGCATCCCCCACTCCCACACATTGACGAACTCACACGGAAATTGCGTCGCTATGAAATACGAGTACTATGTGTTCTAAGACATTTCCTTCTAAATCGAGTAACGTTTCTATGGAAACGACAGGATTTTCTTTTGGGATACGACAATCACATTTCCGATCCACTAATCCTTCTTTACTGCATCCCTCACACCCCCCCCCCCCCCCCCCATTGACGAATTCACACGGAAATTGCGTCGCTATGAAATGCGAGTACGATGGGTTCTATGACTTCTCCTTCTAAATCGAGTAACGTTTCTATGGAAACGACAGGATTTTCTTTTGGGATACGACAATCTCATTTCCGATCCACTAATCCTTCTTTACTGCATCCCTCACTCCCACACATTGACGAATTCACACGGAAATTGCGTCGCTATGAAATGCGAGAACTATGTGTTCTAAGACATTTCCTTCTAAATCGAGTAACGTTTCTATGGAAACGACAGGATTTTCTTTTGGGATACGACAATTACATTTCCGATCCACTAATCCTTCTTTACTGCATCCCTCACACCCCCCCCCCCCCCCCCCATTGACGAATTCACACGGAAATTGCGTCGCTATGAAATGCGAGTACGATGGGTTCTATGACTTCTCCTTCTAAATCGAGTAACGTTTCTATGGAAACGACAGGATTTTCTTTTGGGATACGACAATCTCATTTCCGATCCACTAATCCTTCTTTACTGCATCCCCCACTCCCACACATTGACGAACTCACACGGAAATTCCGTCGCTATGAAATACGAGTACTATGTGTTCTAAGACATTTCCTTCTAAATCGAGTAACGTTTCTATGGAAACGACAGGATTTTCTTTTGGGATACGACAATCACATTTCCGATCCACTAATCCTTCTTTACTGCATTCCTCACACCCCCCCCCCCCCCCCCCATTGACGAATTCACACGGAAATTGCGTCGCTATGAAATGCGAGTACGATGGGTTCTATGACTTCTCCTTCTAAATCGAGTAACGTTTCTATGGAAACGACAGGATTTTCTTTTGGGATACGACAATCTCATTTCCGATCCACTAATCCTTCTTTACTGCATCCCTCACTCCCACACATTGACGAATTCACACGGAAATTGCGTCGCTATGAAATACGAGAACTATGTGTTCTAAGACATTTCCTTCTAAATCGAGTAACGTTTCTATGGAAGCGACAGGATTTTCTTTTGGGATACGGCAATCTCATTTCCGATTCACTAATCCTTCTTTACTGCATCCCTCACTCCCACACATTGACGAATTCACACGGAAGTTGCGTCGCTATGAAATACGAGTACTATGTGTTCTAAGACATTTCCGTCTAAATCGAGTAACGTTTCTATGGAAACGACAGGATTTTCTTTTGGGATACGACAATCACATTTCCGATCCACTAATCCTTCTTTACTGCATCCCTCACTCCCAAACATTGACGAATTCACACGGAAATTCCGTCGCTATGAAATACGAGTACTATGTGTTCTAAGACATTTCCTTCTAAATCGAGTAACGTTTCTATGGAAACGACAGGATTTTCTTTTGGGACACGACAATCTCATTTCTGATCCACTAATCCTTCTTTACTGCATCCCCCACTCCCACACATTGACGAACTCACACGGAAATTGCGTCGCTATGAAATACGAGTACTATGTGTTCTAAGACATTTCCTTCTAAATCGAGTAACGTTTCTATGGAAACGACAGCATTTTCTTTTGGGATACGACAATCACATTTCCGATCCACTAATCCTTCTTTACTGCATCCCTCACTCCCAAACATTGACGAATTCACACGGAAATTCCGTCGCTATGAAATACGAGTACTATGTGTTCTAAGACATTTCCTGCTAAATCGAGTAACGTTTCTATCGAAACGACAAGATTTTCTTTTGGGATACGACAATCACATTTCCGATCCACTAATCCTTCTTTACTGCATCCCTCACTCCCAAACATTGACGAATTCACACGGAAATTCCGTCGCTATGAAATACGAGTACTATGTGTTCTAAGACATTTATTTCTAAATCGAGTAACGTTTCTATGGAAACGACAGGATTTTCTTTTGGGATACGACAATCACATTTCCGATCGACTAATCCTTCTTTACTGCATCCCTCACTCCCAAACATTGACGAATTCACACGGAAATTCCGTCGCTATGAAATACGAATACTATGTGTTCTAAGACATTTCCTTCTAAATCGAGTAACGTTTCTATGGAAACGACCGGATTTTCTTTTGGGATACGACAATCTCATTTCTGATCCACTAATCCTTCTTTACTGCATCCCCCACTCCCACACATTGACGAACTCACACGGAAATTGCGTCGCTATGAAATACGAGTACTATGTGTTCTAAGACATTTCCTTCTAAATCGAGTAACGTTTCTATGGAAACGACAGGATTTTCTTTTGGGATACGAGAATCACATTTCCGATCCACTAATCCTTCTTTACTGCATCCCTCACTCCCAAACATTGACGAATTCGCATGGAAATTCCGTCGCTATGAAATACGAGTACTATGTGTTCTAAGACATTTCCTTCTAAATCGAGTAACGTTTCTATGGAAACGACAGGATTTTCTTTTGGGATACGACAATCACATTTCCGATCCACTAATCCTTCTTTACTGCATCCCTCACTCCCACACATTGACGAATTCACACGGAAATTGCGTCGCTATGAAATACGAGTACTATGTGTTCTAAGACATTTCCTTCTAAATCGAGTAACGTTTCTATGGAAACGACAGGATTTTCTTTTGGGATACGACAATCACATTTCCGATCCACTAATCCTTCTTTACTGCATCCCTCACTCCCAAACATTGACGAATTCACACGGAAATTCCGTCGCTATGAAATACGAGTACTATGTGTTCTAAGACATTTCCTTCTAAATCGAGTAACGTTTCTTTGGAAACGACAGGATTTTCTTTTGGGATACGACAATCACATTTCCGATCCACTAATCCTTCTTTACTGCATCCCTCACTCACAAACATTGACGAATTCACACGGAACTTCCGTCGCTATGAAATACGAGTACTATGTGTTCTAAGACATTTCCTTCTAAATCGAGTAACGTTTCTATGGAAACGACAGGATTTTCTTTTGGGATACGACAATCTCATTTACGATCCACTAAACCTTCTTTACTGCATCCCTCACTCCCACACATTGGCGAATTCACACGGAAATTCCGTCGCTGTGAAATACGAGTACTATGTGTTCTAAGACATTTCCTTCTAAATCGAGTGACGTTTCTATGGAAACGACAGGATTTTCTTTTGGGATACGACAATCACATTTCCGATCCACTAATCCTTCTTTACTGCATCCCTCACTCCCACACATTGACGAATTCACACGGGAAATGCGTCGCTATGAAATACGAGTACTATGTGTTCTAAGACATTTCCTTCTAAATCGAGTAACGTTTCAATGGAAACGATAGGACTTTCTTTTGGGATACGACAATCTCATTTCCGATTCACTAATCCTTCTTTACTGCATCCCTCACTCCCACACACTGACGAATTCACACGGAAAGTCCGTCGCTATGAAATACGAGTACTATGTGTTCTAAGACATTTTCTTCTAAATCGAGTAACGTTTCTATGGAAACGACAGGATTTTCTTTTGGGATACGACAATCTCATTTCCGGACCACTAATCCTTCTTTACTGCATCCCTCACACCCCCCCATTGACGAATTCACACGGTAATTGCGTCGCTATGAAATGCGAGGACTATGGGTTCTATGACTTCTCCTTCTAAATCGAGTAACGTTTCTATGGAAACGACAGGATTTTCTTTTGGGATACGACAATCACTTATCCGATCCACTAATCCTTCTTTACTGCATCCCTCACTACCAAACATTGACGAATTCACCCGGAAATTCCGTCGCTATGAAATACGAGTACTATGTGTTCTAAGACATTTCCTTTTAAATAGAGTAACGTTTCTATGGAAACGACAGGATTTTCTTTTGGGATACGACAATCTCATTTCCGATCCACTAATCCTTCTTTACTGCATCCCTCACTCCCACACATTGACGAATTCACACGGAATTTGCGTCGCTATGAAATACGAGTATTATGTGTTCTAAGACGTTTCTTTCTAAATCGAGTAACGTTTCTATGGAAACGACAGGATTTTCTTTTGGGATACGACAATCTCATTACCGATCCACTAATCCTTCTTTACTGCATCCCTCACTCCCACACATTGACGAATTCACACGGAAATTGCGTCCCTATGAAATACGAGTACTATGTGTTCTTAGACATTTCCTTCTAAATCGAGTAACGTTTCTATGGAAACGACAGAATTTTCTTTTGGGATACGACAATCTCATTTCCGAACCACTAATCCTTCTTTACTGCATCCCTCACACCCCCCCCCCCCCCCATTGACGAATTCACACGGAAATTGCGTCGCTATGAAATGCGAGTACTATGGGTTCTATGACTTCTCCTTCTAAATCGAGTAACGTTTCTATGGAAACGACAGGATTTTCTTTTGGGATACGACAATCTCATTTCCGAACCACTAATCCTTCTTTACTGCATCCCTCACACACCCCCATTGACGAATTCACACGGAAATTGCGTCGCTATGAAATACGAGTACTATGGGTTCTATGACTTCTCCTTCTAAATCGAGTAACGTTTCTATGGAAACGACAGGATTTTCTTTTGGGATACGACAATCACTTATCCGATCCACTAATCCTTCTTTACTGCATCCCTCACTACCAAACATTGACGAATTCACCCGGAAATTCCGTCGCTATGAAATACGAGTACTATGTGTTCTAAGACATTTCCTTTTAAATCGAGTAACGTTTCTATGGAAACGACAGGATTTTCTTTTGGGATACGACAATCTCATTTCCGATCCACTAATCCTTCTTTACTGCATCCCTCACTCCCACTCATTGACGAATTCACACGGAAATTGCGTCGCTATGAAATACTATGTGTTCTAAGACATTTCCTTCTAAATCGAGTAACGTTTCTATGGAAACGACAGGATTTTCTTTTGGGATACGACAATCTCATATCCGATCCACTAATCCTTCTTTACTGCATCCCTCACTCCCACACATTGACGAATTCACACGGAAATTCCGTCGCTATGAAATACGAGTACTATGTGTTCTAAGACATTTCCTTCTAAATCGAGGAACGTTTCTATGGAAACGTCAGGATTTTCTTTTGGGATACGACAATCTCATTTCCGATCCACTAATCCTTCTTTACTGCATCCCTCACTCCCACACATTGACGAATTCACACGGAAATTGCGTCGCTATGAAATAGGAGTACTATGTGTTCTAAGACATTTCCTTCTAAATCGAGTAACTTTTCTATGGAAACGACAGGATTTTCTTTTGGGATACGACAATCACATTTCCGATCCACTAATCCTTCTTTACTGCATCCCTCACTCCCAAACATTGACGAATTCACATGGAAATTCCGTCGCTATGAAATACGAGTACTATGTGTTCTAAGACATTTCCTTCTAAATCGAGTAACGTTTCTATGGAAACGACAGGATTTTCTTTTGGGATACGACAATCACATTTCCGATCCACTAATCCTTCTTTACTGCATCCCTTACTCCCAAACATTGACGAATTCACACGGAAATTCCGTTGCTATGAAATTCGAGTACTATGTGTTCTAAGACATTTCCTTCTAAATCGAGTAACGTTTCTATGGAAACGACAGGATTTTCTTTTGGAATACGACAGTCTCATTTCCGATCCACTAATCCCTCTTTACTGCATCCCTCACTCCCACACATTGACGAGTTCACACGGAAATTCCGTCGCTGTGAAATACGAGTACTATGTGTTCTAAGACATTTTCTTCTAAATCGAGTAACGTTTCTATGGAAACGACAGGATTTTCTTTTGGGATACGACAATCACATTTCCGATCCACTAATCCTTCTTTACTGCATCCCTCACTCCCACACATTGACGAATTCACACGGAATTTCAGTCGCTATGAAATACGAGTACTATGTGTTCTAAGACATTTCCTTCTAAATCGAGTAACGTTTCTATGGAAACGACAGGATTTTCTTTTGGGATACGACAATCTCATTTCCGATTCACTAATCCTTCTTTACTGCATCCCTCACTCCCACACACTGACGAATTCACACGGAAAGTCCGTCGCTATGAAATACGAGTACTATGTGTTCTAAGACATTTCCTTCTAAATCGAGTAACGTTTCTATGGAAACGACAGGATTTTCTTTTGGGATACGACAATCTCATTTCCGAACCACCGATCCTTCTTTACTGCATCCCTCACACCCCCCCATTGACGAATTCACACGGAAATTGCGTCGCTATGAAATGCGAGAACTATGGGTTCTATGACTTCTCCTTCTTAATCGAGTAACGTTTCTATGGAAACGACAGGATTTTCTTTTGGGATACGACTATCACTTTTCCGATCCACTAATCCTTCTTTACTGCATCCCTCACTCCCAAACATTGACGAATTCACCCAGAAATTCCGTCGCTATGAAATACGATTACTATGTGTTCTAAGACATTTCCTTTTAAATCGAGTAACGTTTCTATGGAAACGACAGGTTTTTCTTTTGGGATACGACAATCTCATCTCCGATCCACTAATCCTTCTTTACTGCATCCCTCACTCCCACACATTGACGAATTCACACGGAAATTGCGTCGCTATGAAATACGAGTACTATGTGTTCTAAGACGTTTCCTTCTAAATCGAGTAACGTTTCTATGGAAACGACAGGATTTTCTTTTGGGACACGACAATCTCATTTCTGATCCACTAATCCTTCTTTACTGCATCCCCCACTCCCACACATTGACGAATTCACACGGAAATTGCGTCCCTATGAAATACGAGTACTATGTGTTCTTAGACATTTCCTTCTAAATCGAGTAACGTTTCTATGGAAACGACAGAATTTTCTTTTGGGATACGACAATCTCATTTCCGAACCACTAATCCTTCTTTACTGCATCCCTCACACCCCCCCCCCCCCCCCCATTGACGAATTCACACGGAAATTGCGTCGCTATGAAATGCGAGTACTATGGGTTCTATGACTTCTCCTTCTAAATCGAGTAACGTTTCTATGGAAACGACAGGATTTTCTTTTGGGATACGACAATCTCATTTCCGAACCACTAATCCTTCTTTACTGCATCCCTCACACACCCCCATTGACGAATTCACACGGAAATTGCGTCGCTATGAAATACGAGTACTATGGGTTCTATGACTTCTCCTTCTAAATCGAGTAACGTTTCTATGGAAACGACAGGATTTTCTTTTGGGATACGACAATCACTTATCCGATCCACTAATCCTTCTTTACTGCATCCCTCACTACCAAACATTGACGAATTCACCCGGAAATTCCGTCGCTATGAAATACGAGTACTATGTGTTCTAAGACATTTCCTTTTAAATCGAGTAACGTTTCTATGGAAACGACAGGATTTTCTTTTGGGATACGACAATCTCATTTCCGATCCACTAATCCTTCTTTACTGCATCCCTCACTCCCACTCATTGACGAATTCACACGGAAATTGCGTCGCTATGAAATACTATGTGTTCTAAGACATTTCCTTCTAAATCGAGTAACGTTTCTGTGGAAACGACAGGATTTTCTTTTGGGATACGACTATCACTTTTCCGATCCACTAATCCTTCTTTACTGCATCCCTCACTCCCAAACATTGACGAATTCACCCAGAAATTCCGTCGCTATGAAATACGATTACTATGTGTTCTAAGACATTTCCTTTTAAATCGAGTAACGTTTCTATGGAAACGACAGGTTTTTCTTTTGGGATACGACAATCTCATCTCCGATCCACTAATCCTTCTTTACTGCATCCCTCACTCCCACACATTGACGAATTCACACGGAAATTGCGTCGCTATGAAATACGAGTACTATGTGTTCTAAGACGTTTCCTTCTAAATCGAGTAACGTTTCTATGGAAACGACAGGATTTTCTTTTGGGACACGACAATCTCATTTCTGATCCACTAATCCTTCTTTACTGCATCCCCCACTCCCACACATTGACGAATTCACACGGAAATTGCGTCGCTATGAAATACGAGAACTATGTGTTCTAAGACATTTCCTTCTAAATCGAGTAACGTTTCTATGGAAGCGACAGGATTTTCTTTTGGGATACGGCAATCTCATTTCCGATTCACTAATCCTTCTTTACTGCATCCCTCACTCCCACACATTGACGAATTCACACGGAAGTTGCGTCGCTATGAAATACGAGTACTATGTGTTCTAAGACATTTCCTTCTAAATCGAGTAACGTTTCTATGGAAACGACAGGATTTTCTTTTGGGATACGACAATCACGTTTCCGATCCACTAATCCTTCTTTACTGCATCCCTCACTCCCAAACATTGACGAATTCACACGGAATTTCCGTCGCTATGAAATACGAGTACTATGTGTTCTAAGACATTTCCTGCTAAATCGAGTAACGTTTCTATGGAAACGACAAGATTTTCTTTTGGGATACGACAATCACATTTCCGATCCACTAATCCTTCTTTACTGCATCCCTCACTCCCAAACATTGACGAATTCACACGGAAATTCCGTCGCTATGAAATACGAGTACTATGTGTTCTAAGACATTTATTTCTAAATCGAGTAACGTTTCTATGGAAACGACAGGATTTTCTTTTGGGATACGTCAATCACATTTCCGATCGACTAATCCTTCTTTACTGCATCCCTTACTCCCAAACATTGACGAATTCACACGGAAATTCCGTCGCTATGAAATACGAATACTATGTGTTCTAAGACATTTCCTTCTAAATCGAGTAACGTTTCTATGGAAACGACCGGATTTTCTTTTGGGATACGACAATCTCATTTCTGATCCACTAATCCTTCTTTACTGCATCCCCCACTCCCACACATTGACGAACTCACACGGAAATTGCGTCGCTATGAAATACGAGTACTATGTGTTCTAAGACATTTCCTTCTAAATCGAGTAACGTTTCTATGGAAACGACATGATTTTCTTTTGGGATACGAGAATCACATTTCCGATCCACTAATCCTTCTTTACTGCATCCCTCACTCCCAAACATTGACGAATTCGCACGGAAATTCCGTCGCTATGAAATACGAGTACTATGTGTTCTAAGACGTTTCCTTCTAAATCGAGTAACGTTTCTATGGAAACTACAGGATTTTCTTTTGGGATACGACAATCACATTTTTGATCCACTAATCCTTCTTTACTGCATCCCTCACTCCCACACATTGACGAATTCACACGGAAATTGCGTCGCTATGAAATACGAGTACTATGTGTTCTAAGACATTTCCTTCTAAATCGAGTAACGTTTCTATGGAAACGACAGGATTTTCTTTTGGGATACGACAATCACATTTCCGATCCACTAATCCTTCTTTACTGCATCCCTCACTCCCAAACATTGACGAATTCATACGGAAATTCCGTCGCTATGAAATACGAGTACTATGTGTTCTAAGACATTTCCTTCTAAATCGAGTAACGTTTCTATGGAAACGACAGGATTTTCTTTTGGGATACGACAATCACATTTCCGATCCACTAATCCTTCTTTACTGCATCCCTCACTCACAAACATTGACGAATTCACACGGAACTTCCGCCGCTATGAAATACGAGTACTATGTGTTCTAAGACATTTCCTTCTAAATCGAGTAACGTTTCTATGGAAACGACAGGATTTTCTTCTGGGATACGACGATCACATTTCCGATCCACTAATCCTTCTTTAGTGCATCCCTCACTCCCAAACATTGACGAATTCACACGGAAATTGCGTCGCTATGAAATACGAGGACTATGTGTTCTAAGACATTTCCTTCTAAATCGAGTAACGTTTCTATGGATACGACAGGATTTTCTTTTGGGATACGGCAATCACATTTCCGATCCACTAATCCTTCTTTACTGCATCCCTCACTCCAAAACATTGACGAATTCACACGGAACTTTCGTCGCTATGAAATACGAGTACTATGTGTTCTAAGACATTTCCTTCTAAATCGAGTAACGTTTCTATGGAAACGACAGGATTTTCTTCTGGGATACGACGATCACATTTCCGATCCACTAATCCTTCATTACTGCATCCCTCACTCCCAAACATTGACGAATTCAAACGGAAATTGCGTCGCTATGAAATACGAGGACTATGTGTCCTTGACATTTCCTTCTAAATCGAGTAACGTTTCTATGGAAACGACAGGATTTTCTTTTGGGATACGGCAATCACATTTCCGATCCACTAATCCTAATTTACTGCATCCCTCACTCCAAAACATTGACGAATTCACACGGAACTTCCGTCGCTATGAAATACGAGTACTATGTGTTCTAAGACATTTCCTTCTAAATCGAGTAACGTTTCTATGGAAACGACAGGATTTTCTTTTGGGATACGACAATCTCATTTCCGATCCACTAATCCTTCTTTACTGCATCCCTCACTCCCAAACATTGACGAATTCACACGGAAATTCCGTCGCTATGATATACGAGTACTATGTGTTCTAAGACATTTATTTCTAAATCGAGTAACGTTTCTATCGAAACGACAGGATTTTCTTTTGGGATACGACAATCACATTTCCGATCGACTAATCCTTCTTTACTGCATCCCTCACTCCCAAACATTGACGAATTCACACGGAAATTCCGTCGCTATGAAATACGAATACTATGTGTTCTAAGACATTTCCTTCTAAATCGAGTAACGTTTCTATGGAAACGACAGGATTTTCTTTTGGGATACGACAATCTCATTTCTGATCCACTAATCCTTCTTTACTGCATCCATCACTCCCACACATTGACGAACTCACACGGAAATTGCGTCGCTATGAAATACGAGTACTATGTGTTCTAAGTCATTTCCATCTAAATCGAGTAACGTTTCTATGGAAACGACAGGATTTTCTTTTGGGATACGAGAATCACATTTCCGATCCACTAATCCTTCTTTACTGCATCCCTCACTCCCAAACATTGACGAATTCGCACGGAAATTCCGTCGCTATGAAATACGAGTACTATGTGTTCTAAGACATTTCCTTCTAAATCGAGTAACGTTTCTATGGAATCGACAGGATTTTCTTTTGGGGTACGACAATCACATTTCCGATCCACTAATCCTTCTTAACTGCATCCCTCACTCCCACACATTGACGAATTCACACGGAAATTGCGTCGCTATGAAATACGAGTACTATGTGTTCTAAGACATTTCATTCTAAATCGAGTAACGTTTCTATGGAAACGACAGGATTTTCTTTTGGGATACGACAATCTCATTTCCGATCCACTAATCCTTCTTTACTGCATCCCTCACTCCCACACATTGACGAATTCACACGGAAATTCCGTCGCTATGAAATACGAGTACTATGTGTTCTAAGACATTTCCTTCTAAATCGAGGAACGTTTCTATGGAAACGACAGGATTTTCTTTTGGGATACGACAATCTCATTTCCGATCCACTAATCCTTCTTTACTGCATTACTCACTCCCACACATTGACGAATTCACACGGAAATTGCGTCGCTATGAAATACGAGTACTATGTGTTCTAAGACATTTCCTTCTAAATCGAGTAACTTTTCTATGGAAACGACAGGATTTTCTTTTGGGATACGACAATCACATTTCCGATCCACTAATCCTTCTTTACTGCATCCCTCACTCCCAAACATTGACGAATTCACATGGAAATTCCGTCGCTATGAAATACGAGTACTATGTGTTCTAAGACATTTCCTTCTAAATCGAGTAACGTTTCTATGGAAACGACAGGATTTCCTTTTGGGATACGACAATCACATTTCCGATCCACTAATCCTTCTTTACTGCATCCCTCACTCCCAAACATTGACGAATTCACACGGAAATTCCGTTGCTATGAAATACGAGTACTATGTGTTCTAAGACATTTCCTTCTAAATCGAGTAACGTTTCTATGGAAACGACAGGATTTTCTTTTGGAATACGACAGTCTCATTTCCGATCCACTAATCCCTCTTTACTGCATCCCTCACTCCCACACATTGACGAGTTCACACGGAAATTCCGTCGCTGTGAAATACGAGTACTATGTGTTCTAAGACATTTTCTTCTAAATCGAGTAACGTTTCTATGGAAACGACAGGATTTTCTTTTGGGATACGACAATCACATTTCCGATCCACTAATCCTTCTTTACTGCATCCCTCACTCCCACACAATGACGAATTCACACGGAATTTCAGTCGCTATGAAATACGAGTACTATGTGTTCTAAGACATTTCCTTCTAAATCGAGTAACGTTTCTATGGAAACGACAGGATTTTCTTTTGGGATACGACAATCTCATTTCCGATTCACTAATCCTTCTTTACTGCATCCCTCACTCCCACACACTGACGAATTCACACGGAAAGTCCGTCGCTATGAAATACGAGTACTATGTGTTCTAAGACATTTCCTTCTAAATCGAGTATCGTTTCTATGGAAACGACAGGATTTTCTTTTGGGATACGACAATCTCATTTCCGAACCACCAATCCTTCTTTACTGCATCCCTCACACCCCCCCATTGACGAATTCACACGGAAATTGCGTCGCTATGAAATGCGAGTACTATGGGTTCTATGACTTCTCCTTCTTAATCGAGTAACGTTTCTATGGAAACGACAGGATTTTCTTTTGGGATACGACTATCACTTTTCCGATCCACTAATCCTTCTTTACTGCATCCCTCACTCCCAAACATTGACGAATTCACCCAGAAATTCCGTCGCTATGAAATACGATTACTATGTGTTCTAAGACATTTCCTTTTAAATCGAGTAACGTTTCTATGGAAACGACAGGTTTTTCTTTTGGGATACGACAATCTCATCTCCGATCCACTAATCCTTCTTTACTGCATCCCTCACTCCCACACATTGACGAATTCACACGGAAATTGCGTCGCTATGAAATACGAGTACTATGTGTTCTAAGACGTTTCCTTCTAAATCGAGTAACGTTTCTATGGAAACGACAGGATTTTCTTTTGGGACACGACAATCTCATTTCTGATCCACTAATCCTTCTTTACTGCATCCCCCACTCCCACACATTGACGAATTCACACGGAAATTGCGTCGCTATGAAATACGAGAACTATGTGTTCTAAGACATTTCCTTCTAAATCGAGTAACGTTTCTATGGAAGCGACAGGATTTTCTTTTGGGATACGGCAATCTCATTTCCGATCCACTAATCCTTCTTTACTGCATCCCTCACTCCCACACACTGACGAATTCACACGGAAGTTGCGTCGCTATGAAATACGAGTACTATGTGTTCTAAGACATTTCCTTCTAAATCGAGTAACGTTTCTATGGAAACGACAGGATTTTCTTTTGGGATACGACAATCACATTTCCGATCCACTAATCCTTCTTTACTGCATCCCTCACTCCCAAACATTGACGAATTCACACGGAAATTCCGTCGCTATGAAATACGAGTACTATGTGTTCTAAGACATTTCCTTCTAAATCGAGTAACGTTTCTATGGAAACGACAGGATTTTCTTTTGGGACACGACAATCTCATTTCTGATCCACTAATCCTTCTTTACTGCATCCCCCACTCCCACACATTGACGAACTCACACGGAAATTGCGTCGCTATGAAATACGAGTACTATGTGTTCTAAGACATTTCCTTCTAAATCGAGTAACGTTTCTATGGAAACGACAGGATTTTCTTTTGGGATACGACAATCACGTTTCCGATCCACTAATCCTTCTTTACTGCATCCCTCACTCCCAAACATTGACGAATTCACACGGAAATTCCGTCGCTATGAAATACGAGTACTATGTGTTCTAAGACATTTCCTGCTAAATCGAGTAACGTTTCTATGGAAACGACAAGATTTTCTTTTGGGATACGACAATCACATTTCCGATCCACTAATCCTTCTTTACTGCATCCCTCACTCCCAAACATTGACGAATTCACACGGAAATTCCGTCGCTATGAAATACGAGTACTATGTGTTCTAAGACATTTATTTCTAAATCGAGTAACGTTTCTATGGAAACGACAGGATTTTCTTTTGGGATACGACAATCACATTTCCGATCGACTAATCCTTCTCTACTGCATCCCTCACTCCCAAACATTGACGAATTCACACGGAAATTCCGTCGCTATGAAATACGAATACTATGTGTTCTAAGACATTTCCTTCTAAATCGAGTAACGTTTCTATGGAAACGACCGGATTTTCTTTTGGGATACGACAATCTCATTTCTGATCCACTAATCCTTCTTTACTGCATCCCCCACTCCCACACATTGACGAACTCACACGGAAATTGCGTCGCTATGAAATACGAGTACTATGTGTTCTAAGACATTTTCTTCTAAATCGAGTAACGTTTCTATGGAAACGACATGATTTTCTTTTGGGATACGAGAATCACGTTTCCGATCCACTAATCCTTCTTTACTGCATCCCTCACTCCCAAACATTGACGAATTCGCACGGAAATTCCGTCGCTATGAAATACGAGTACTATGTGTTCTAAGACATTTCCTTCTAAATCGAGTAACGTTTCAATGGAAACTACAGGATTTTCTTTTGGGATACGACAATCACATTTCCGATCCACTAATCCTTCTTTACTGCATCCCTCACTCCCACACATTGACGAATTCACACGGAAATTGCGTCGCTATGAAATACGAGTACTATGTGTTCTAAGACATTTCCTTCTAAATCGAGTAACGTTTCTATGGAAACGACAGGATTTTCTTTTGGGATACGGCAATCACATTTCCGTTCCACTAATCCTTCTTTAGTGCATCCCTCACTCCAAAACATTGACGAATTCACACGGAACTTCCGTCGCTATGAAATACGAGTAGTTTGTGTTCTAAGACATTTCCTTCTAAATCGAGTAACGTTTCTATGGATACGACAGGATTTTCTTTTGGGATACGACAATCTCATTTCCGATCCACTAATCCTTCTTTACTGCATCCCTCACTCCCAAACATTGACGAATTCACACGGAAATTCCGTCGCTATGAAATACGAGTACTATGTGTTCTAAGACATTTATTTCTAAATCGAGTAACGTTTCTATGGAAACGACAGGATTTTCTTTTGGGATACGACAATCACATTTCCGATCGACTAATCCTTCTTTACTGCATCCCTCACTCCCAAACATTGACGAATTCACACGGAAATTCCGTCGCTATGAAATACGAATACTTTGTGTTCTAAGACATTTCCTTCTAAATCGAGTAACGTTTCTATGGAAACGACAGGATTTTCTTTTGGGATACGACAATCTCATTTCTGATCCACTAATCCTTCTTTACTGCATCCCCCACTCCCACACATTGACGAACTCACACGGAAATTGCGTCGCTATGAAATACGAGTACTATGTGTTCTAAGACATTTCCTTCTAAATCGAGTAACGTTTCTATGGAAACGACAGGATTTTCTTTTGGGATACGACAATCACATTTCCGATCCACTAACCCTTCTTTACTGCATCCCTCACTCCCAAACATTGACGAATTCGCACGGAAATTCCGTCGCTATGAAATACGAGTACTATGTGTTCTAAGACATTTCCTTCTAAATCGAGTAACGTTTCTACGGAAACGACAGGATTTTCGTTTGGGATACGACGATCACATTTCCGATTTACTAATCCTTCTTTACTGCATCCCTCACTCCCAAACATTGACGAATTCACACGGAAATTGCGTCGCTATGAAATACGAGGACTATGTGATCTAAGACATTACCTTCTAAATCGAGTAACGTTTCTATGGAAACGACAGGATTTTCTTTCTGGGATACGGCAATCACATTTCCGATCCACTAATCCTTCTTTACTGCATCCCTCACTCCAAAACATTGACGAATTCACACGGAACTTCCGTCGCTATGAAATACGAGTACTATGAGTTCTAAGACATTTCCTTCTAAATCGAGTAACGTTTCTATGGAAATGACAGGATTTTCTTTTGGGATACGACAATCTCATTTCCGATCCACTAATCCTTCTTTACTGCATCCCTCACTCCCACACATTGACGAATTCACACGGAAATTGCGTCGCTATGAAATACGAGTACTATGTGTTCTAAGACATTTCTTCCAAATCGAGTAACGTTTCTATGGAAACGACAGGATTTTTTTTGGGATACGACAATCACATTTCCGATCCACTAATCCTTCTTTACTGCATCCCTCACTCCCAAACATTTTAGAATTCACACGGAAATTCCGTCGCTATGAAATACGAGTACTATGTGTTCTAAGACATTTCCTTCTAAATCGAGTAACGTTTCTATGGAAACGACAGGATTTTCTTTTTGGATACGACAATCTCATTTCCGATCCACTAATCCTTCTTTACTGCATCCCTCACTCCCACACATTGACGAATTCACACGGAAATTGCGTCGCTATGAAGTACGAGTACTATGTGTTCTAAGACATTTCCTTCTAAATCGAGTAACGTTTCTATGGAAACGACAGGATTTTCCTTTGGGATACGACAATCACATTGCCGATCCACTAATCCTTCTTTACTGCATCCCTCACTCCCAAACATTGACGAATTCACACGGAAATTCCGTCGCTATGAAATACGAGTACTATGTGTTCTAAGACATTTCCTGCTAAATCGAGTAACGTTTCTATGGAAACGACAGGATTTTCTTTTGGGATACGACAATCACATTTCCGATCCACTAATCTTTCTTTACTGCATCCCTCACTCCCAAACATTGACGAATTCACACGGAAATTCCGTCGCTATGAAATACGAGTACTATGTGTTCTAAGACATTTATTTCTAAATCGAGTAACGTTTCTATGGAAACGACAGGATTTTCTTTTGGGATACGACAATCCCATTTCCGATCGACTAATCCTTCTTTACTGCATCCCTCACTCCCAAACATTGACGAATTCACACGGTAATTCCGTCGCTATGAAATACGAGTACTATGTGTTCTAAGACATTTCCTTCTAAATCGAGTAACGTTTCTATGGAAATGACAGGATTTTCTTTTGGGATACGACAATCTCATTTCTGATCCACTAATCCTTCTTTACTGCATCCCCCACTCCCACACATTGACGAACTCACACGGACATTGCGTCGCTATGAAATACGAGTACTATGTGTTCTAAGACATTTCCTTCTAAATCGAGTAACGTTTCTATGGAAACGACAGGATTTTCTTTTGGGATACGACAATCACATTTCCGATCCACTAATCCTTCTTTACTGCATCCCTCACTCCCAAACATTGACGAATTCGCACGGAAATTCCGTCGCTATGAAATACGAGTACTATGTGTTCCAAGACATTTCCTTCTAAATCGAGTTACGTTTCTATGGAAACGACAGGATTTTCTTTTGGGATACGACAATCACATTTCCGATCCACTAACCCTTCTTTACTGCATCCCTCACTCCCACACATTGACGAATTCACACGGAAATTGCGTCGCTATGAAATACGAGTATTATGTGTTCTAAGACATTTCCTTCTAAATCGAGTAACGTTTCTATGGAAACGACAGGAATTTCTTTTGGGATACGACAATCACATTTCCGATCCACTAATCCTTCTTTACTGCATCCCTCACTCCCAAACATTGACGAATTCACACGGAAATTCCGTCGCTATGAAATACGAGTACTATGTGTTCTAAGACATTTCCTTCTAAATCGAGTAACGTTTCTATGGAAACGACAGGATTTTCTTTTGGGATACGACAATCACATTTCCGATCCACTAATCCTTCTTTACTGCATCCCTCACTCCCAAACATTGACGAATTCACACGGAACTTCCGTCGCTATGAAATACGAGTACTATGTGTTCTAAGACATTTCCTTCTAAACGAGTAACGTTTCTATGGAAACGACAGGATTTTCTTTTGGGATACGACGATCACATTTCCGATCCACTAATCCATCTTTACTGCATCCCTCACTCCCAAACATTGACGAATTCACACGGAAATTGCGTCGCTATGAAATACGAGGACTATGTGTTCTAAGACATTTCCTTCTAAATCGAGTAACGTTTCTATGGAAACGACAGGATTTTCTTTTGGGATACGACAATCTCATTTCCGATCCACTAATCCTTCTTTACTGCATCCCTCACACTAACACATTGACGAATTCACACGGAAATTGCGTCGCTATGAAATACGAGTACTATGTGTTCTAAGACATTTCCTTCTAAATCGAGTAACGTTTCTGTGGAAACGACAAGATTTTTTTTTGGGATACGACAATCACATTTCCGATCCACTAATCCTTCTTTACTGCATCCCTCACTCCCAAACATTTTAGAATTCACACGGAAATTCCGTCGCTATGAAATACGAGTACTATGTGTTCTATGACATTTTCTTCTAAATCGAGTAACGTTTCTATGGAAACGACAGGATTCTCTTTTGGGATACGACAATCTCATTTCCGATCCACTAATCCTTCTTTACTGCATCCCTCACTCCCAAACATTGACGAATTCACACGGAAATTACGTCGCTCTGAAATACGAGAACTATGTGTTCTAAGACATTTCCTTCTAAATCGAGTAACGTTTCTATGGAAACGACAGGATTTTCTTTTGGGATACGACAATCTCATTTCCGATCCACTAATCCTTCTTTACTGCATCCCTCACTCCCAAACATTGACGAATTCACACGGAAATTGCGTCGCTATGAAATACGAGTACTATGTGTTCTAAGACATGTCCTTCTAAATCGAGTAACGTTTCTATGGAAACGACAGGATTTTCTATTGGAATACGACAATCTCATTTCCGATCCACTTATCCTTCTTTACTGCATCCCTCACGCCCACACATTGACGAACTCACACGGAAATTGCGTCGCTATGAAATACGAGTACTATGTGTTCTAAAACATTTCCTTCTAAATCGAGTAACGTTTCTATGGAAACGACAGGATTTTCTTTTGGGATACGACAATCACATTTCCGATCCCCTAATCCTTCTTTACTGCATCCCTTACTCCCAAACATTGACGAATTCACACGGAAATTCCGTCGCTATGAAATACGAGTACTATGTGTTCTAAGACATTTCCTTCTAAATCGAGTAACGTTTCTATGGAAACGACAGGATTTTCTTTTGGGATACGACAATCACATTTCCGATCCACTAATCCTTCTTTACTGTATCCCTCACTAACACACATTGACGAATTCACACGGAAATTGCGTCGCTATGAAATACGAGTACTATGTGTTCTAAGACATTTCCTTCTAAATCGAGTAACGTTTCTATGGAAACGACAGGATTTTCCTTTGGGATACGACAATCACATTTCCGATCCACTAATCCTTCTTTACTGCATCCTTTACTAACACACATTGACGAATTCACACGGAAATTGCGTCGCTATGAAATACGAGTACTATGTGTTCTAAGACATTTCCTTCTAAATCGAGTAACGTTTCTATGGAAACGACAGGATTTTCCTTTGGGATACGACAATCTCATTTCCGATACACTAATCCTTCTTTACTGCATCCCTCACTCCCACACATTGACGAATTCACACGGAAATTGCGTCGCTATGAAAAACGAGTACTATGTGTTCTAAGACATTTCCTTCTAAATCGAGTAACGTTTCTGTGGAAACGACAGGATTTTCTTTTGGGATACGACAATCTCATTTCCGACCCACTAATCCTTCTTTACTGCATCCCTCACTCCCACACATTGACGAATTCACACGGAAATTGCGTCGCTCTGAAATACGAGAACTATGTGTTCTAAGACACTTCCTTCTAAATCGAGTAACGTTTCTATGGAAACGACAGGATTTTCTTTTGGGATACGACAATCTCATTTCCGATCCACTAATCCTTCTTTACTGCATCCCTCACACTAACACATTGACGAATTCACACGGAAATTGCGTCGCTATGAAATACGAGTACTATGTGTTCTAAGACATTTCCTTCTAAATCGAGTAACGTTTCTGTGGAAACGACAAGATTTTTTTTTGGGATACGACAATCACATTTCCGATCCACTAATCCTTCTTTACTGCATCCCTCACTCCCAAACATTTTAGAATTCACACGGAAATTCCGTCGCTATGAAATACGAGTACTATGTGTTCTATGACATTTTCTTCTAAATCGAGTAACGTTTCTATGGAAACGACAGGATTCTCTTTTGGGATACGACAATCTCATTTCCGATCCACTAATCCTTCTTTACTGCATCCCTCACTCCCAAACATTGAGGAATTCACACGGAAATTACGTCGCTCTGAAATACGAGAACTATGTGTTCTAAGACATTTCCTTCTAAATCGAGTAACGTTTCTATGGAAACGACAGGATTTTCTTTTGGGATACGACAATCTCATTTCCGATCCACTAATCCTTCTTTACTGCATCCCTCACTCCCAAACATTGACGAATTCACACGGAAATTGCGTCGCTATGAAATACGAGTACTATGTGTTCTAAGACATTTCCTTCTAAATCGAGTAACGTTTCTATGGAAACGACAGGATTTTCTATTGGAATACGACAATCTCATTTCCGATCCACTTATCCTTCTTTACTGCATCCCTCACGCCCACACATTGACGAACTCACACGGAAATTGCGTCGCTATGAAATACGAGTACTATGTGTTCTAAAACATTTCCTTCTAAATCGAGTAACGTTTCTATGGAAACGACAGGATTTTCTTTTGGGATACGACAATCACATTTCCGATCCCCTAATCCTTCTTTACTGCATCCCTTACTCCCAAACATTGACGAATTCACACGGAAATTCCGTCGCTATGAAATACGAGTACTATGTGTTCTAAGACATTTCCTTCTAAATCGAGTAACGTTTCTATGGAAACGACAGGATTTTCTTTTGGGATACGACAATCACATTTCCGATCCACTAATCCTTCTTTACTGTATCCCTCACTAACACACATTGACGAATTCACACGGAAATTGCGTCGCTATGAAATACGAGTACTATGTGTTCTAAGACATTTCCTTCTAAATCGAGTAACGTTTCTATGGAAACGACAGGATTTTCCTTTGGGATACGACAATCACATTTCCGATCCACTAATCCTTCTTTACTGCATCCTTTACTAACACACATTGACGAATTCACACGGAAATTGCGTCGCTATGAAATACGAGTACTATGTGTTCTAAGACATTTCCTTCTAAATCGAGTAACGTTTCTATGGAAACGACAGGATTTTCCTTTGGGATACGACAATCTCATTTCCGATACACTAATCCTTCTTTACTGCATCCCTCACTCCCACACATTGACGAATTCACACGGAAATTGCGTCGCTATGAAAAACGAGTACTATGTGTTCTAAGACATTTCCTTCTAAATCGAGTAACGTTTCTGTGGAAACGACAGGATTTTCTTTTGGGATACGACAATCACATTTCCGATCCACTAATCCTTCTTTACTGCATCCCTCACTCCCAAACATTGACGAATTCACACGGAAATTGCGTCGCTATGAAATACGAGTACTATGTGTTCTAAGACATTTCCTTCTAAAACGAGTAACGTTTCTATGGAAACGACAGGATTTTCTTTTGGGATACGGCAATCACATTTCCGATCCACTAATCCTTCTTTACTGCATCCCTCACTCCCAAACATCGACGAATTCACACGGAATTTCCGTCGCTATGAAATAGGAGTACTATGTGTTCTAAGACATTTCCTTCTAAATCGAGTAACGTTTCTATGGAAACGACAGGATTTTCTTTTGGGATACGACAATCTCATTTCCGATCCACTAATCCTTCTTTACTGCATCCCTCACTCCCACCCATTGACGAATTCACACGAAAATTGCGTCGCTATGTAATACGAGTACTTTGTGTTCTAAGACATTTCCGTCTTAATCGAGTAACATTTCTATGGAAACGACGGGATTTTTTTTTGGGATACGACAATCACATTTCCAATCCACTAATCCTTCTTTACTGCATCCCTCACTAACACACATTGACGAATTCACACGGAAATTCCGTCGCTATGAAATACGAGTACAATGTGTTCTAAGACATTTCCTTCTAAATCGAGTAACGTTTCTGTGGAAACGACAGGATTTTCTTTTGGGATACGACAATCTCATTTCCGATCCACTAATCCTTCTTTACTGCATCCCTCACTCCCACACATTGGCGAATTCACACGGAAATTGCGTCGCTATGAAATACGAGTACTATGTGTTCTAAGACATTTCCTTCTTAATCGAGTAACGTTTCTATGGAAACGACGGGATTTTTTTTTTGGGATACGACAATCACACTTCCGATCCACTAATCCTTCTTTACTGCATCCCTCACTAACACACATTGACGAATTCACACGGAAATTCCGTCGCTATGAAATACGAGTACTATGTGTTCTAAGACATTTCCTTCTCAATCGAGTAACGTTTCTATGGAAACGACAGGATTTTCCTTTGGGATACGACAATCTCATTTCCGATCCACTAATCGTTCTTTACTGCATCCCTCACTCCCACACATTGAGAATTCACACGGAAATTGCGTCGCTATGAAATACGAGTACTATGTGTTCTAAGACATTTCCTTCTAAATCGAGTAACGTTTCTATGGAAACGACAGGATTTTCTTTTGGGATACGACAATCACATTTCCGATCCACTAATCCTTCTTTACTGCATCCCTCACTCCCAAACATTGACGAATTCACACGGAAATTGCGTCGCTATGAAATACGAGTGCTATGTGTTCTAAGACATTTCCTTCTAAATCGAGTAACGTTTCTATGGAAACGACAGGATTTTCTTTTGGGATACGACAATCACATTTCCGATCCCCTAATCCTTCTTTACTGCATCCCTCACTCCCACACTTTGACGAATTCACACGGAAATTGCGTCGCTATGAAATACGAGTAGTATGTGTTCTAAGACATTTCCTTCTTAATCGAGTAACGTTTCTATGGAAACGACGGGATTTTTTTTTGGGATACGATAATCACATTTCCGATCCACTAATCCTTCTTTACTGCATCCCTCACTAACACACATTGACGAATTCACACGGAAATTCCGTCGCTATGAAATACGAGTACTATGTGTTTTAAGACATTTCCTTCTAAATCGAGTAACGTTTCTATGGAAACGACAGGATTTTCCTTTGGGATACGACAATCACATTTCCGATCCACTAATCCTTCTTTACTGCATCCCTCACTAACACACATTGACGAATTCACACGGAAATTGCGTCGCTATGAAATACGAGTACTATGTGTTCTAAGACATTTCCTTCTAAATCGAGTAACGTTTCTATGGAAACGACAGGATTTTCCTTTGGGATACGACAATCTCATTTCCGATCCACTAATCCTTCTTTACTGCATCCCTCACTCCCACACATTGACGAATTCACACGGAAATTGCGTCGCTATGAAAAACGAGTACTATGTGTTCTAAGACATTTCCTTCTAAATCGAGTAACGTTTCTGTGGAAACGACAGGATTTTCTTTTGGGATACGACAATCACATTTCCGATCCACTAGTCCTTCTTTACTGCATCCCTCACTCCCAAACATTGACGAATTCACACGGAAATTGCGTCGCTATGAAATACGAGTACTATGTGTTCTAAGACATTTCCTTCTAAATCGAGTAACGTTTCTATGGAAACGACAGGATTTTCTTTTGGGATACGGCAATCACATTTCCGATCCACTAATCCTTCTTTACTGCATCCCTCACTCCCAAACATTGACGAATTCACACGGAATTTCCGTCGCTATGAAATACGAGTACTATGTGTTCTAAGACATTTCCTTCTAAATCGAGTAACGTTTCTATGGAAACGACAGGATTTTCTTTTGGGATACGACAATCTCATTTCCGATCCACTAATCCCACTTTACTGCATCCCTCACTCCCACACATTTACGAATTCACACGGAAATTGCGTCGCTATGAAATACGAGAACTATGAGTTCTAAGACATTTCCTTCTAAATCGAGTAACGTTTCTATGGAAACGACATGATTTTCTTTTGGGATACGACAATCTCATTTCCGATCCACTAATCCTTCTTTACTGCATCCCTCACTCCCACACATTGACGAATTCACACGGAAATTGCGTCGCTATGTAATACGAGTACTTTGTGTTCTAAGACATTTCCTTCTTAATCGAGTAACGTTTCTATGGAAACGACGGGATTTTTTTTTGGGATACGACAATCACATTTCCAATCCACTAATCCTTCTTTACTGCATCCCTCACTAACACACATTGACGAATTCACACGGAAATTCCGTCGCTATGAAATATGAGTACTATGTGTTCTAAGACATTTCCTTCTAAATCGAGTAACGTTTCTATGGAAACGACAGGATTTTCCTTTGGGATACGACAATCCCATTTCCGATCCACTAATCCTTCTTTACTGCATCCCTCACTCCCACACATTGACGAATTCACACGGAAATTGCGTCGCTATGAAATACGAGTACTATGTGTTCTAAGACATTTCCTTCTAAATCGAGTAACGTTTCTATGGAAACGACAGGATTTTCTTTTGGGATACGACAACCACATTTCCGATCCACTAATTCTTCTTTACTGCATCCCTCACTCCCACACATTGACGAATTCACACGGAAATTGCGTCGCTATGAAATACGAGAACTATGTATTCTAAGACATTTCCTTCTAAATCGAGTAACGTTTCTACGGAAACGACAGGATTTTCTTTTGGGATACGACAATCTCATTTCCGATCCACTAATCCTTCTTTACTGCTTCCCTCACTCCCACACATTGACGAATTCACACGGAAATTGCGACGCTATGATATACGAGTACTATGTGTTCTAAGACATTTCCTTCTTAATCGAGTAACGTTTCTATGGAAACGACGGGATTTTTTTTTTTTGGGATACGACAATCACATTTCCGATCCACTAATCCTTCTTTACTGCATCCCTCACTAACACACATTGACGAATTCACACGGAAATTCCGTCGCTATGAAATACGAGTACTATGTGTTCTAAGACATTTCCTTCTCAATCGACTAACGTTTCTATGGAAACGACAGGATTTTCCTTTGGGATACGACAATCTCATTTCCGATCCACTAATCCTTCTTTACTGCATCCCTCACTCCCACACATTGACGAATTCACACGGAAATTGCGTCGCTATGAAATACGAGTACTATGTGTTCTAAGACATTTCCTTCTAAATCGAGTAACGTTTCTATGGAAACGACAGGATTTTCTTTTGGGATACGACAATCACATTTCCGATCCACTAATCCTTCTTTACTGCATCCCTCACTCCCAAACATTGACGAATTCACACGGAAATTGCGTCGCTATGAAATACGAGTGCTATGTGTTCTAAGACATTTCCTTCTAAATCGAGTAACGTTTCTATGGAAACGACAGGATTTTCTTTTGGGATACGGCAATCACATTTCCGATCCACTAATCCTTCTTTACTGCATCCCTCACTCCCAAACATTGACGAATTCACACGGAAATTGCGTCGCTATGAAGTACGAGTACTATGTGTTCTAAGACATTTCCTTCTAAATCGAGTAACGCTTCTATGGAAACGACAGGATTTTCTTTTGGGATACGGCAATCACATTTCCGATCCACTAACCCTTCTTTACTGCATCCCTCACTCCCAAACATTGACGAATTCACACGGAATTTCCGTCGCTATGAAATACGAGTACTATGTGTTCTAAGACATTTCCTTATAAATCGAGTATCGTTTCTATGGAAACGACAGGATTTTCTTTTGGGATACGACAACCTCATTTCCGATCCACTAATCCTTCTTTACTGCATCCCTCACTCCCACACATTGACGAATTCACACGGAAATTGCGTCGCTATGAAATACGAGAACTATGTGTTCTAAGACATTTCCTTCTAAATCGAGTAACGTTTCTATGGAAACGACAGGATTTTCTTTTGGGATACGACAATCTCATTTCCGATCCACTAATCCTTCTTTACTGCATCCCTCACTCCCACACATTGACGAATTCACACGGAAATTGCGTCGCTATGAAATACGAGTACTTTGTGTTCTAAGACATTTCCTTCTTAATCGAGTAACGTTTCTATGGAAACGACGGGATTTTTTTTTGGGATACGACAATCACATTTCCAATCCACTAATCCTTCTTTACTGCATCCCTCACTAACACACATTGACGAATTCACACGGAAATTCCGTCGCTATGAAATACGAGTACTATGTGTTCTAAGACATTTCCTTCTAAATCGAGTAACGTTTCTATGGAAACGACAGGATTTTCCTTTGGGATACGACAATCTCATTTCCGATCCACTAATCCTTCTTTACTGAATCCCTCACTCCCACACATTCACGAATTCACACGGAAATTGCGTCGCTATGAAATACGAGAACTATGTGTTCTAAGACATTTCCTTCTAAATCGAGTAACGTTTCTATGGAAACGACAGGATTTTATTTTCTGATACGACAATCTCATTTCCGATCCACTAATCCTTCTTTACTGCATCCCTCACTCCCACACATTGACGATTTCACACGGAAATTGCGTCGCTATGAAATACGAGTACTATGTGTTCTAAGACATTTCCTTCTTAATCGTGTAACGTTTCTATGGAAACGACAGGATTTTTTTTTTGGGATACGACAATCACATTTCCGATCCACTAATCCTTCTTTACTGCATCCCTCACTCCCAAACATTTTAGAATTCACACGCAAATTCCGTCGCTATGAAATACGAGTACTATGTGTTCTAAGACATTTCCTTCTAAATCGAGTAACGTTTCTATGGAAACGACAGGATTCTCTTTTGGGATACGACAATCTCATTTCCGATCCACTAATCCTTCTTTACTGGATCCCTCACTACCAAACATTGACGAATTCACACGGAAATTACGTCGCTATGAAATACGAGTACTATGTGTTCTAAGACATTTCCTTCTAAATCGAGTAACGTTTCTAGGGAAACGACAGGATTTTCTTTTGGGATGCGACAATCACATTTCCGATCCACTAATCTTTCTTTACTGCATCCCTCACTCCCAAACATTGACGAATTCACACGGAAATTGCGTCGCTATGAAATACGAGTACTATGTGTTCTAAAACATTTCCTTCTAAATCGAGTAACGTTTCTATGGAAATGACAGGATTTTCTTTTGGGATACGACAATCACATTTCCGATCCACTAATCCTTCTTTACTGCATCCCTCACTCCCAAACATTGACGAATTCACACGGAAATTTCGTCGCTATGAAATACGAGTACTATGTGTTCTAAGACATTTCCTTCTAAATCGAGTAACGTTTCTATGGAAACGACAGGATTTTCTTTTGGGATACGACAATCTCATTTCCGATCCACTAGTCCTTCTTTACTGCATCCCTCACGCCCACACGTTAACGAACTCACACGGAAATTGCGTCGCTATGAAATACGAGTACTATGTGTTCTATGACATATCCTTCTAAATCGAGTAACGTTTCTATGGAAACGACAGGATTTTCTTTTGGGATACGACAATCACATTTCCGATCCACTAATCCTTCTTTACTGCATCCCTCACTCCCAAACATTGATGAATTCACACGGAAATTCCGTCGCTATGAAATACGAGTACTATGTGTTCTAAGACATTTCGTTCTAAATCGAGTAACGTTTCTATGGAAACGACAGGTTTTTCTTTTGGGATACGACAATCACATTTCCGATCCACTAATCCTTCTTGACTGCATCCCTCACTCCCAAACATTGACGAATTCACACGGAAATTGCGTCGCTATGAAATACGAGTACTATGTGTTCTAAAACATTTCCTTCTAAATCGAGTAACGTTTCTATGGAAACGACAGGATTTTCTTTTGGGATACGACAATCACATTTTCTGATCCACTAATCCTTCTTTACTGCATCCCTCACTCCCACACATTGACGAATTCACACGGAAATTGCATCGCTATGAAATACGAGTACTATGTGTTCTAAGACATTTCCTTCTAAATCGAGTAACGTTTCTATGGAAACGACAGGATTTTCTTTTGGGATACGACAATCACATTTCCGATCCACTAATCCTTCTTTACTGCATCCCTCACTCCCACACATTGATGAATTCATACGGAAATTGCGTCGCTATGAAATACGAGTCCTATGTGTTCTAAGACATTTCCTTCTAAATCGAGTAACGTTTCTATGGAAACGACAGGATTTTCTTTTGGGATACGAGAATCACATTTCCGATCCACTAATCCTTCTTTACTGCATCCCTCACTCCCACACACTGACGAATTCACACGGAAAGTCCGTCGCTATGAAGTACGAGCACTATGTGCTCTAAGACATTTCCTTCTAAATCGAGTAACGTTTCTATGGAAACGACAAGATTTTCTTTTGGGATACGACAATCACATTTCCGATCCACTAATCCTTCTTTACTGCATCCCTCACTCCCACACACTGACGAATTCACACGGAAATTCCGTCGCTATGAAATACGAGTACTATGTGTTCTAAGACATTTCCTTCTAAATTGAGTAACGTTTCTATGGAAACGACATGATTTTCTTTTGGGATACGACAATCTCATTTCCGATCCTCTAATCCTTCTTTACTGCATCCCTCACTCCCAAACATTGACGAATTCACACGGAAATTGCGTCGCTATGAAATACGAGTACTATGTGTTCTAAGACATTTCCTTCTAAATCGAGTAACGTTTCTATGGAAACGACAGGATTTTCTTTTGGGATACGACAATCACATTTCTGATCCACTAATCCTTCATTACTGCGTCCCTCACTCCCACACATTGACGAATTCACACAAAAATTGCGTCGCTATGAAATACGAGTACCATGTGTTCTAAGACATTACCTTCTAAATCGAGTAACGTTTCTATGGAAACGACAGGATTTTCTTTTGGGATACGACAATCTCATTTCCGATCCACTAATCCTTCTTTACTGCATCCCTCACTCACAAACATTGACGAATTCACACGGAAATTCCGTCTCTATGAAATACGAGTACTATATGTTCTAAGACATTTCCTTCTAAATCGAGTAACGTTTCTATGGAAACGACAGGATTTTCTTTAGGATACGACAATCACATTTCCGATCCACTAATCCTTCTTTACTGCATCCCTCACTCCCACACATTGACGAATTCACACGGAAATTGCGTCGCTATGAAATACGAGTACTATGTGTTCTAAGACATTTCCTTCTAAATCGAGTAACGTTTCTATGGAAACGACAGGATTTTCTTTTGGGATACGACAATCACATTTCCGATCCACTAATCCTTGTTTACTGCATCCCTCACTCCCACACATTGACGAATTCACACGGAAAATGCGTCGCTATGAAATACGAGTACTATGTGTTCTAAGACCTTTCCTTCTAAATCTAGTAACGTTTCTATGGAAACGACAGGATTTTCTTTTGGGATACGACAATCACATTTCCGATCCACTAATCCTTGTTTACTGCATCCCTCACTACCACACATTGACGAATTCACACGGAAATTCCGTCGCTATGATATACGAGTACTATGTGTTGTAAGACATTTCCTTCTAAAGCGAGTAACGTTTCTATGGAAACGACAGGAATTTCTTTTGGGATACGACAATCTCATTTCCGATCCACTAATCCTTCTTTACTGCATCCCTCACTCCCACACATTCACGAATTCACACGTAAATTGCGTCGCTATGAAATACGAGTACTATGTGTTCTAAGACATTTCCTTCTAAATCGAGTAACGTTTCTATGGAAACGACAGGATTATCTTTTGGGATACGACAATCTCATTTCCGATCCACTAATCCTTCTTTATTGCATCCCACACTCCCTAACATTGACGAAATCACACGGAAATTGCGTCGCTATGAAATACGAGTACTATGTGTTCTAAGACATTTCCTTCTAAATCGGGTAACGTTTCTATGGAAACGACAGGAATTTATTTTGGGATACGACAATCGCATTTCCGATCCACTAATCCTTCTTTACTGCATCCCTCACTCCCACACATTGACGAATTCACACGGAAATTCCGTCGCTGTGAAATACGAGTACTATGTGTTCTAAGACAATTCCTTCTAAATCGAGTAACGTTTCTATGGAAACGACAGGATTTTCTTTTGGGATACGACAATCTCATTTCCGATCCACTAATCCTTCTTTACTGCATCCCTCACTCCCAATCATTGACGAATGCACACGGAAATTGCGTCGCTATGAAATACGAGTACTATGTGTTCTAAGACATTTCCTTCTAAATCGAGTAACGTTTCTATGGAAACGACAGGATTTTCTTTTGGGATACGGCAATCACATTTCCGATCCACTAATCCTTCTTTACTGCATCAATCACTCCCAAATATTGACGAATTCACACGGAAATTGCGTCGCTATGAAATACGAGTACTATGTGTTCTAAGACATTTCCTTCTAAATCGAGTAACGTTTCTATGGAAACGACAGGGTTTTCTTTTGGGATACGGCAATCACATTTCCGATCCACTAATCCTTCTTTACTGCATCCCTCACTAACAAACATTGACGAATTCACACGGAAATTCCGTCGCTATGAAATACGAGTACTATGTGTTCTAAGACATTTCCTTCTAAATCGAGTAACGTTTCTATGGAAACGACAGGATTTTCTTTTGGGATACGACAATCTCATTTCCGATCCACTAATCCTTCTTTACTGCATCCCTCACTCCCACACATTGACGAATTCACACGGAAATTCCGTCGCTATGAAATACGAGTAATATGTGTTCTAAGACATTTCCTTCTAAATCGAGTAACGTTTCTATGGAAACGACAGGATTTTCTTTTGGGATACGACAATCTCATTTCCGATTCACTAATCCTTCTTTACTGCATCCCTCACTCCCACACATTGACGAATTCACACGGAAATTCCGTCGCTATGAAATACAAGTACTATGTGTTCTAAGACATTTCCTTCTAAATCGAGTAACGTTTCTATGGAAACGACAGGATTTTCTTTTGGGATACGACAATCACCTTTCCGATCCACTAATCCTTCTTTACTGCATCCCTCACTCCCACACACTGACGAATTCACACGGAAATTCCGTCGCTATGAAATACGAGTACTATGTGTTCTAAGACATTTCCTTCTAAATCGAGTAACGTTTCTATGGAAACGACAGGATTTTCTTTTGGGATACGACAATCTCATTTCCCAACCACTAATCCTTCTTTACTGCATCCCTCACTCCCAAACATTGACGAATTCACACGGAAATTGCGTCGCTATGAAATACGAGTACTATGTGTTCTAAGACATTTCCTTCTCAATAAAGTAACGTTTCTATGGAAACGACAGGATTTTCTTTTGGGATACGACAATCACATTTCTGATCCACTAATCCTTTTTACTGCATCCCTCCCTCCCACACATTGACGAATTCACACGGAAATTGCGTCGCTATAAAATACGAGTACTATGTGTTCTAAGACATTACCTTCTAAATCGAGTAACGTTTCTATGGAAACGACAGGATTTTCTTTTGGGATACGTCAATCTTATTTCCGATCCACTAATCCTTCTTTACTGCTTCCCTCACTCCCAAACATTGACGAATTCACACGGAAATTCCGTCTCTATGAAATACGAGTACTATATGTTCTAAGACATTTCCTTCTAAAACGAGTAACGTTTCTATGGAAACGACAGGATTTTCTTTGGGATACGACAATCACATTTCCGATCCACTAATCCTTCTTTACTGCATCCCTTACTCCCACACATTGACGAATTCACACGGAAATTGCGTCGCTATGAAATACGAGTACTATGTGTTCTAAGACATTTTCTTCTAAATCGAGTAACGTTTCTATGGAAACGACAGGATTTTCTTTTGGGATACGACAATCTCATTTCCGATCCACTAATCCTTGTTTACTGCATCCCTCACTCCCACACATTGACGAATTCACACGGAAATTCCGTCGCTATGAAATACGAGTACTATGTGTTCTAAGACATTTCCTTCTAAATCGAGTAACGTTTCTATGGAAACGACATGATTTTCTTTTGGGATACGACAATCTCATTTCCGATTCACTAATCCTTCTTTACTGCATCCCTCACTCCCACACATTGACGAATGCACACGGAAATTCCGTCGCTATGAAATACGAGTACTATGTGTTCTAAGACATTTCCTTCTAAATCGAGTAACGTTTCTATGGAAACGACAGGATTTTCATTTGGGATACGACAATCACATTTCCGATCCTCTAATCCTTCTTTACTGCATCCCTCACTCCCACACACTGACGAATTCACACGGAAATTCCGTCGCTATGAAATACGAGTACTATGTGTTCTAAGACATTTCCTTCTAAATCGAGTAACGTTTCTATGGAAACGACAGGATTTTCTTTTGGGATACGACAATCTCATTTCCGATCCACTAATCCTTCTTTACTGCATCCCTCACTCCCAAACATTGACGAATTCACACGGAAATTGCGTCGCTATGAAATACGAGTACTATGTGTTCTAAGACATTTCCTTCTCAATCGAGTAACGTTTCTATGGAAACGACAGGATTTTCTTTTGGGATACGACAATCACATTTCTGATCCACTAATCCTTCTTTACTGCATCCCTCACTCCCACACATTGACGAATTCACACGGAAATTGCGTCGCTATGAAATACGAGTACTATGTGTTCTAAGACATTACCTTCTAAATCGAGTAACGTTTCTATGGAAACGACAGGATTTTCTTTTGGGATACGTCAATCTCATTTCCGATCCACTAATCCTTCTTTACTGCATCCCTCACTCCCAAACATTGACGAATTCACACGGAAATTCCGTCTCTATGATATACGAGTACTATATGTTCTAAGACATTTCATCCTAAATCGAGTAACGTTTCTATGGAAACGACAGGATTTTCATTGGGATACGACAATCACATTTCCGATCCACTAATCCTTCTTTACTGCATCCCTCACTCCCACACATTGACGAATTCACACGGAAATTGCGTCGCTATGAAATACGAGTACTATGTGTTCTAAGACATTTTCTTCTAAATCGAGTAACGTTTCTATGGAAACGACATAATTTTCTTTTGGGATACGACAATCACATTTCCGATCCACTAATCCTTGTTTACTGCATCCCACACTCCCACACATTGACGAATTCACACGGAAATTGCGTCGCTATGAATTACGAGTACTATGTGTTCTAAGAAATTTCCTTCTAAATCTAGTAACGTTTCTATGGAAACGACAGGATTTTCTTTTGGGAGAAGACAATCTCATTTCCGATCCACTAATCCTTGTTTACTGCATCCCTCACTACCACACATTGACGAATTCACACGGAAATTCCGTCGCTATGATATACGAGTACTATGTGTTGTAAGACATTTCCTTCTAAATCGAGTAACGTTTCTATGGAAACGACAGGATTTTCTTTTGGGATACGACAATCTCATTTCTGATCCACTAATCCTTCTTTACTGCATCCCTCACTCCCACACATTCACGAATTCACACGTAAATTGCGTCGCTATGAAATACGAGTACTATGTGTTCTAAGACATTTCCTTCTAAATTGAGTAACGTTTCTATGGAAACGACAGGATTTTCTTTTGGGATACGACAATCTCATTTCCGATCCACTAATCCTTCTTTATTGCATCCCTCACTCCCTAACATTGACGAAATCACACGGAAATTGCGTCGCTATGAAATACGAGTACTATGTGTTCTAAGACATTTCCTTCTAAATCGAGTAACGTTTCTATGGAAACGACAGGACTTTCTTTTGGGATACGACAATCGCATTTCCGATCCACTAATCCTTCTTTACTGCATCCCTCACTCCCACACATTGACGAATTCACACGGAAATTCCGTCGCTATGAAATACGAGTACTATGTGTTCTAAGACATTTCCTTCTAAATCGAGTAACGTTTCTATGGAAACGACAGGATTTTCTTTTGGGATACGACAATCTCATTTCCGATCCACTAATCCTTCTTTACTGCATCCCTCACTCCCAAACATTGACGAATGCACACGGAAATTGCGTCGCTATGAAATACGAGTACTATGTGTTCTAAGACATTTCCTTCTAAATCGAGTAACGTTTCTATGGAAACGACAGGATTTTCTTTTGGGATACGACAATCACATTTCCGATCCACTAATCCTTGTTTACTGCATCCCTCACTACCACACAGTGACGAATTCACACGGAAATTCCGTCGCTATGATATACGAGTACTATGTGTTGTAAGACATTTCCTTCTAAATCGAGTAACGTTTCTATGGAAACGACAGGATTTTCTTTTGGGATACGACAATCTCATTTCCTATCCACTAATCCTTCTTTACTGCATCCCTCACTCCCACACATTCACGAATTAACACGTAAATTGCGTCGCTATGAAATAGGAGTACTATGTGTTCTAAGACATTTCCTTCTAAATCGAGTGACGTTTCTATGGAAACGACAGGATTACCTTTTGGGATACGACAATCTCATTTCCGATCCACTAATTCTTCTTTACTGCATCCCTCACTCCCACACATTGACGAATTCACACGGAAATTGCGTCGCTATGAAATACGAGAACTATATGTCCAAAGACATTTCCTTCTAAAACGAGTAACGTTTATATGGAAACGACATTATTATCTTTTGGGATACGACAATCTCATTTCCGATCCACTAATCCTTCTTTATTGCATCCCTCACTCCCTAACATTGGCGAATTCACACGGAAATTGCGTCGCTATGAAATACGAGTACTATGTGTTCTAAGACATTTCCTTCTAAATCGAGTAACGTTTCTATGGAAACGACAGGAATTTCTTTTGGGATACGACAATCGCATTTCCGATCCACTAATCCTTCTTTACTGCATCCCTCACTCCCACACATTGACGAATTCACACGGAAATTCCGTCGCTATGAAATACGAGTACTATGTGTTCTAAGACATTTCCTTCTAAATGGAGTAACGTTTCTATGGAAACGACAGGATTTTCTTTTGGGATACGACAATCTCATTTCCGATCCACTAATCCTTCTTTACTGCATCCCTCACTCCCAAATATTGACGAATTCACACGGAAATTGCGTCGCTATGATATACGAGTACTATGTGTTCTAAGACATTTCCTTCTACATCGAGTAACGTTTCTATGGAAACGACAGGGTTTTCTTTTGGGATACGGCAATCACATTTCCGATCCACTAATCCTCCTTTACTGCATCCCTCACTCCCAAACATTGACGAATTCACACGGAAATTCCAACGCTATGAAATACGAGTACTATGTGTTCTAAGACATTTCCTTCTAAATCGAGTAACGTTTCTATGGAAACAACAGGATTTCCTTTTGGGATACGACAATCTCATTTCCGATCCACTAATCCTTCTTTACTGCATCCCTCACTCCCACACATTGACGAATTCACACGGAAATTCCTTCGCTATGAAATACGAGTACTATGTGTTCTAAGACATTTCCTTCTAAATCGAGTAACGTTTCTATGGAAACGACAGGATTTTCTTTTGGGATACGACAATCTCATTTCCGATTCACTAATCCTTCTTTACTGCATCCCTCACTCCCACACATTGACGAATTCACACGAAAGTTGCGTCGCTATGAAATACAAGTACTATGTGTTCTAAGACATTTCCTTCTAAATCGAGTAACGTTTCTATGGAAACGACAGGATTTTCTTTTGGGATACGACAATCACATTTCCGATCCACTAATCTTTCTTTACTGCATCCCTCACTCCCAAACATTGACGAAATCACACGGAAATTCCGTCGCTATGAAATACGAGTACTATGTGTTCTAAGACATTTCCTTCTAAATCGAGTAACGTTTCTATGGAAACGACAGGATTTTCTTTTGGGATACGACAATCACATTTCCGATCCACTAATCCTTCTTTACTGCATCCCTCACTCCCAAACATTGACGAATTCACACGGAACTTCCGTCGCTATGAAATACGAGTACTATGGTTCTAAGACATTTCCTTCTAAATCGAGTAACGTTTCTATGGAAACGACAGGTATTTTTTGGGACACGACAATCACATTTCCGAACCACTAATCCTTCTTTACTGCATCCCTCACTCCCAAATATTTTAGAATTCACACGGAAATTCCGTCGCTATGAAATACGAGTACTATGTGTTCTAAGACATTTCCTTCTCAATCGAGTAACGTTTCTATGGAAACGACAAAATTTTCTTTTGGGATACGACAGTCACATTTCTGATCCACTAATCCTTCTTTACTGCATCCCTCACTCCCACACATTGACGAATTCACACGGAAATTGCGTCGCTATGAAATACGAGTACTATGTGTTCTAAGACATTACCTTCTAAATCGAGTAACGTTTCTATGGAAACGACAGGATTTTCTTTTGGGATACGTCAATCTCATTTCCGATCCACTAATCCTTCTTTACTGCATCCCTCACTCCCAAACATTGACGAATTCACACGGAAATTCCGTCTCTATGAAATACGAGTACTATATGTTCTAAGACATTTCATCCTAAATCGAGTAACGTTTCTATGGAAACGACAGGATTTTCATTGGGATACGACAATCACATTTCCGATCCACTAATCCTTCTTTACTGCATCCCTCACTCCCACACATTGACGAATTCACACGGAAATTGCGTCGCTATGAAATACGAGTACTATGTGATCTAAGACATTTTCTTCTAAATCGAGTAACGTTTCTATGGAAACGACATAATTTTCTTTTGGGATACGACAATCACATTTCCGATCCACTAATCCTTGTTTACTGCATCCCTCACTCCCACACATTGACGAATTTACACGGAAATTGCGTCGCTATGAATTACGAGTACTATGTGTTCTAAGAAATTTCCTTCTAAATCTAGTAACGTTTCTATGGAAACGACAGGATTTTCTTTTGGGAGAAGACAATCTCATTTCCGATAAACTAATCCTTGTTTACTGCATCCCTCACTACCACACATTGACGAATTCACACGGAAATTCCGTCGCTATGATATACGAGTACTATGTGTTGTAAGACATTTCCTTCTAAATCGAGTAACGTTTCTATGGAAACGACAGGATTTTCTTTTGGAATACGACAATCTCATTTCTGATCCACTAATCCTTCTTTACTGCATCCCTCACTCCCACACATTCACGAATTCACACGGAAATTGCGTCGCTATGAAATACGAGAACTATATGTCCTAAGACATTTCCTTCTAAAACGAGTAACGTTTATATGGACACGACATTATTATCTTTTGGGATACGACAATCTCATTTCCGATCCACTAATCCTTCTTTATTGCATCCCTCACTCCCTAACATTGGCGAATTCACACGGAAATTGCGTCGCTATGAAATACGAGTACTATGTGTTCTAAGACATTTCCTTCTAAATCGAGTAACATTTCTATGGAAACGACAGGAATTTCTTTTGGGATACGACAATCGCATTTCCGATCCACTAATCCTTCTTTACTGCATCCCTCACTCCCACACATTGACGAATTCACACGGAAATTCCGTCGCTATGAAATACGAGTACTATGTGTTCTAAGACATTTCCTTCTAAATGGAGTAACGTTTCTATGGAAACGACAGGATTTTCTTTTGGGATACGACAATCTCATTTCCGATCCACTAATCCTTCTTTACTGCATCCCTCACTCCCAAATATTGACGAATTCACACGGAAATTGCGTCGCTATGATATACGAGTACTATGTGTACTAAGACATTTCCTTCTACATCGAGTAACGTTTCTATGGAAACGACAGGGTTTTCTTTTGGGATACGGCAATCACATTTCCGATCCACTAATCCTTCTTTACTGCATCCCTCACTCCCACACATTGACGAATTCACACGGAAATTCCGTCGCTATGAAATACGAGTACTATGTGTTCTAAGACATTTCCTTCTAAATCGAGTAACGTTTCTATGGAAACGACAGGATTTTCTTTTGGGATACGACAATCTCATTTCCGATTCACTAATCCTTCTTTACTGCATCCCTCACTCCCACACATTGACGAATTCACACGAAAATTGCGTCGCTATGAAATACAAGTACTATGTGTTCTAAGACATTTCCTTCTAAATCGAGTAACGTTTCTATGGAAACGACAGGATTTTCTTTTGGGATACGACAATCACATTTCCGATCCACTAATCTTTCTTTACTGCATCCCTCACTCCCAAACATTGACGAAATCACACGGAAATTCCGTCGCTATGAAATACGAGTACTATGTGTTCTAAGACATTTCCTTCTAAATCGAGTAACGTTTCTATGGAAACGACAGGATTTTCTTTTGGGATACGACAATCACATTTCCGATCCACTAATCCTTCTTTACTGCATCCCTCACTCCCAAACATTGACGAATTCACACGGAACTTCCGTCGCTATGAAATACGAGTACTATGGTTCTAAGACATTTCCTTCTAAATCGAGTAACGTTTCTATGGAAACGACAGGATTTTCTTTTGGGATACGACAATCTCATTTCCGATCCACTAATCCTTCTTTACTGCATCCCTCACTCCCACACATTGACGAATTCACACGGAAATTGCGTCGCTATGAAATACGAGTACTATGTGTTCTAAGACATTTCCTTCTAAATCGAGTAACGTTTCTATGGAAACGACAGGATTTTTTTTGGGATACGACAATCACATTTCCGATCCACTAATCCTTCTTTACTGCATCCCTCACACCCAAATATTTTAGAATTCACACGGAAATTCCGTCGCTATGAAATACTAGTACTATGTGTTCTAAGACATTTCCTTCTAAATCGAGTAACGTTTCTATGGAAACGACAGGATTTTCTTTTGGGATACGACAATCTCATTTCCGATCCACTAATCCTTCTTTACTGCATCCCTCACTCCCACACATTGACGAATTCACACGGAAATTGCGTCGCTATGAAATACGAGTACTATGTGTTCTAAGACATTTCCTTCAAAATCGAGTAACGTTTCTATGGAAACGACAGGATTTTCCTTTGGGATACGACAATCACATTTCCGATCCACTAATCCTTCTTTACTGCATCCCTCACTCCCAAACATTGACGAATTCACACGGAAATTCCGTCGCTTTGAAATACGAGTACTATGTGTTCTAAGACATTTCCTGCTAAATCGAGTAACGTTTCTATGGAAACGACAGGATTTTCTTTTGGGATACGACAATCACATTTCCGATCCACTAATCCTTCTTTACTGCATCCCTCACTCCCAAACATTGACGAATTCACACGGAAATTCCGTCGCTATGAAATACGAGTACTATGTGTTCTAAGACATTTCCTTCTAAATCGAGTAACGTTTCTATGGAAACGACAGGATTTTTTTTGGGACACGACAATCACATTTCCGAACCACTAATCCTTCTTTACTGCATCCCTCACTCCCAAATATTTTAGAATTCACACGGAAATTCCGTCGCTATGAAATACGAGTACTATGTGTTCTAAGACATTTCCTTCTAAATCGAGTAACGTTTCTATGGAAACGACAGGATTTTCTTTTGGGATACGACAATCTCATTTCCGATCCACTAATCCTTCTTTACTGCATCCCTCACTCCCACACATTGACGAATTCACACGGAAATTGCGTCGCTATGAAATACGAGTACTATGTGTTCTAAGACATTTCCTTCTAAATCGAGTAACGTTTCTATGGAAACGACAGGATTTTCCTTTGGGATACGACAATCACATTTCCGATCCACTAATCCTTCTTTACTGCATCCCTCACTCCCAAACATTGACGAATTCACACGGAAATTCCGTCGCTATGAAATACGAGTACTATGTGTTCTAAGACATTTCCTGCTAAATCGAGTAACGTTTCTATGGAAACGACAGGATTTTCTTTTGGGATACGACAATCACATTTCCGATCCACTAATCCTTCTTTACTGCATCCCTCACTCCCAAACATTGACGAATTCACACGGAAATTCCGTCGCTATGAAATACGAGTACTATATGTCCTAAGACATTTCCTTCTAAATCGAGTAACGTTTCTTATGGAAACGACATTTTTTTTTTGGGATACGACAATCACATTTCCGATCCACTAATCCTTCTTTACTGCATCCCTCACTCCCAAATATTTTAGAATTCACACGGAAATTCCGTCGCTATGAAATACGAGTACTATGTGTTCTAAGACATTTCCTTCTAAATCGAGTAACGTTTCTATGGAAACGACAGGATTTTCTTTTGGGATACGACAATCTCATTTCCGATCCACTAATCCTTCTTTACTGCATCCCTCACTCCCACACATTGACGAATTCACACGGAAATTGCGTCGCTATGAAATACGAGTACTATGTGTTCTAAGACATTTCCTTCTAAATCGAGTAACGTTTCTATGGAAACGACAGGATTTTCTTTTGGGATACGACAATCTCATTTCCGATCCACTAATCCTTCTTTACTGCATCCCTCACTCCCAAACATTGACGAATGCACACGGAAATTGCGTCGCTATGAAATACGAGTACTATGTGTTCTAAGACATTACCTTCTAAATCGAGTAACGTTTCTATGGAAACGACAGGTTTTTCTTTTGGGATACGACAATCTCATTTCCGATCCACTAATCCTTCTTTACTGCATCCCTCACTCCCACACATTGACGAATTCACACGGAAATTGCGTCGCTATGAAATACGAGTACTATGTGTTCTAAGACATTTCCTTCTAAATCGAGTAACGTTTCTATGGAAACGACAGGATTTTTTTTGGGATACGACAATCACATTTCCGATCCACTAATCCTTCTTTACTGCATCCCTCACTCCCAAATATTTTAGAATTCACACGGAAATTCCGTCGCTATGAAATACTAGTACTATGTGTTCTAAGACATTTCCTTCTAAATCGAGTAACGTTTCTATGGAAACGACACGATTTTCTTTTGGGATACGACAATCTCATTTCCGATCCACTAATCCTTCTTTACTGCATCCCTCACTCCCACACATTGACGAATTCACACGGAAATTGCGTCGCTATGAAATACGAGTACTATGTGTTCTAAGACATTTCCTTCTAAATCGAGTAACGTTTCTATGGAAACGACAGGATTTTCCTTTGGGATACGACAATCACATTTCCGATCCACTAATCCTTCTTTACTGCAACCCTCACTCCCAAACATTGACGAATTCACACGGAAATTCCGTCGCTATGAAATACGAGTACTATGTGTTCTAAGACATTTCCTGCTAAATCGAGTAACGTTTCTATGGAAACGACAGGATTTTCTTTCGGGATACGACAATCACATTTCCGATCCACTAATCCTTCTTTACTGCATCCCTCACTCCCAAACATTGACGAATTCACACTAAAATTCCGTCGCTATGAAATACGAGTACTATGTGTTCTAAGACATTTCCTTCTAAATCGAGTAACGTTTCTATGGAAACGACAGGATTTTTTTTGGGACACGACAATCACATTTCCGAACCACTAATCCTTCTTTACTGCATCCCTCACTCCCAAATATTTTAGAATTCACACGGAAATTCCGTCGCTATGAAATACGAGTACTATGTGTTCTAAGACATTTCCTTCTAAATCGAGTAACGTTTCTATGGAAACGACAGGATTTTCTTTTGGGATACGACAATCTCATTTCCGATCCACTAATCCTTCTTTACTGCATCCCTCACTCCCACACATTGACGAATTCACACGGAAATTGCGTCGCTATGAAATACGAGTACTATGTGTTCTAAGACATTTCCTTCTAAATCGAGTAACGTTTCTATGGAAACGACAGGATTTTCCTTTGGGATACGACAATCACATTTCCGATCCACTAATCCTTCTTTACTGCATCCCTCACTCCCAAACATTGACGAATTCACACGGAAATTCCGTCGCTATGAAATACGAGTACTATGTGTTCTAAGACATTTCCTGCTAAATCGAGTAACGTTTCTATGGAAACGACAGGATTTTCTTTTGGGATACGACAATCACATTTCCGATCCACTAATCCTTCTTTACTGCATCCCTCACTCCCAAACATTGACGAATTCACACGGAAATTCCGTCGCTATGAAATACGAGTACTATATGTTCTAAGACATTTCCTTCTAAATCGAGTAACGTTTCTTATGGAAACGACATTTTTTTTTTTGGGATACGACAATCACATTTCCGATCCACTAATCCTTCTTTACTGCATCCCTCACTCCCAAATATTTTAGAATTCACACGGAAATTCCGTCGCTATGAAATACGAGTACTATGTGTTCTAAGACATTTCCTTCTAAATCGAGTAACGTTTCTATGGAAACGACAGGATTTTCTTTTGGGATACGACAATCTCATTTCCGATCCACTAATCCTTCTTTACTGCATCCCTCACTCCCACACATTGACGAATTCACACGGAAATTCCGTCGCTATGAAATACGAGTACTATGTGTTCTAAGACATTTCCTTCTAAATCGAGTAACGTTTCTATGGAAACGACAGGATTTTCTTTTGGGATACGACAATCTCATTTCCGATCCACTAATCCTTCTTTACTGCATCCCTCACTCCCAAACATTGACGAATGCACACGGAAATTGCGTCGCTACGAAATACGAGTACTATGTGTTCTAAGACATTTCCTTCTAAATCGAGTAACGTTTCTATGGAAACGACAGGATTTTCTTTTGGGATACGACAATCACATTTCCGATCCACTAATCCTTGTTTACTGCATCCCTCACTACCACACATTGACGAATTCACACGGAAATTCCGTCGCTATGATATACGAGTACCATGTGTTCTAAGACATTTCCTTCTAAATCGAGTAACGTTTCTATGGAAACGACAGGATTTTCTTTTGGGATACGACAATCTCATTTCCGATCCACTAATCCTTCTTTACTGCATCCCTCACTCCCACACATTGACGAATTCACACGTAAATTGCGTCGCTATGAAATACGAGTACTATGTGTTCTAAGACATTTCCTTCTAAATCGAGTAACGTTTCTATGGAAACGACAGGATTATCTTTTGGGATACGACAATCTCATTTCCGATCCACTAATCCTTCTTTATTGCATCCCTCACTCCCTAACATTGACGAAATCACACGGAAATTGCGTCGCTATGAAATACGAGTACTATGTGTTCTAAGACATTTCCTTCTAAATCGAGTAACGTTTCTATGGAAACGACAGGAATTTCTTTTGGGATACGGCAATCGCATTTCCGATCCACTAATCCTTCTTTACTGCATCCCTCACTCCCAAACATTGACGAATTCACACGGAAATTCCGTCGCTATGAAATACGAGTACTATGTGTTCTAAGACATTTCCTTCTAAATCGAGTAACGTTTCTATGGAAACGACAGGATTTTCTTTTGGGATACGACAATCTCATTTCCGATCCACTAATCCTTCTTTACTGCATCCCTCACTCCCACACATTGACGAATTCACACGGAAATTCCGTCGCTATGAAATACGAGTACTATGTGTTCTAAGACATTTCCTTCTAAATCGAGTTACGTTTCTATGGAAACGACAGGATTTTCTTTTGGGATACGACAATCTCATTTCCGATTCACTAATCCTTCTTTACTGCATCCCTCACTCCCACACATTGACGAATTCACACGGAAGTTGCGTCGCTATGAAATACGAGTACTATGTGTTCTAAGACATTTCCTTCTAAATCGAGTAACGTTTCTATGGAAACGACAGGATTTTCTTTTGGGATACGACAATCACATTTCCGATCCACTAATCCTTCTTTACTGCTTCCCTCACTCCCAAACATTGACGAATTCACACGGAAATTCCTTCGCTATGAAATACGAGTACTATGTGTTCTAAGACATTTCCTTCTAAATCGAGTAACGTTTCTATTGAAACGACAAGATTTTCTTTTGGGATACGACAATCACATTTCCGATCCACTAATCCTTCTTTACTGCATCCCTCACTCCCAAACATTGACGAATTCACACGGAACTTCCGTCGCTATGAAATACGAGTACTATGTGTTCTAAGACATTTCCTTCTAAATCGAGTAACGTTTCTATGGAAACGACAGGTTTTTCTTTTGGGATACGACAATCTCATTTCCGATCCACTAATCCTACTTTACTGCATCCCTCACTCCCACACATTGACGAATTCACACGGAAATTGCGTCGCTATGAAATACGAGTACTATGTGTTCTAAGACATTTCCTTCTAAATCGAGTAACGTTTCTATGGAAACGACAGGATTTTTTTTGGGATACGACAATCACATTTCCAATCCACTAATCCTTCTTTACTGCATCCCTCACTCCCAAATATTTTTGAATTCACACGGAAATTCCGTCGCTATGAAATACGAGTACTATGTGTTCTAAGACATTTCCTTCTAAATCGAGTAACGTTTCTATGGAAACGACAAGATTTTCTTTTGGGATACGACAATCTCATTTCCGATACACTAATCCTTCTTTACTGCATCCCTCACTCCCACACATTGACGAATTCACACGGATATCGCGTCGCTATGAAATACGAGTACTATGTGTTCTAAGACATTTCCTTCTTAATCGAGTAACGTTTCTATGGAAACGACAGGATTTTCCTTGGGGATACGACAATCACATTTCCGATCCACTAATCCTTCTTTACTGCATCCCTCACTCCCAAACATTGACGAATTCACACGGAAATTCCGTCGCTATGAAATACGAGTACTATGTGTTCTAAGACATTTCCTTCTAAATCGAGTAACGTTTCTATGAAAACGACAGGATTTTCTTTTGGGAGACGACAATCACATTTCCGATCCTCTAATCCTTCTTTACTGCATCCCTCACTCCCAAACATTGACGAATTCACACGGAAATTCCGTCGCTATGAAATACGAGTACTATGTGTTCTAAGACATTTCCTTCTAAATCGAGTAACGTTTCTATGGAAACGACAGGATTTTCTTTTGGGATACGACAATCTCATTTCCGATCCACTAATCCTTCATTACTGCAGCCCCCACTCCCACACATTGACGAACTCACACGGAAATTGCGTCGCTATGAAATACGACTACTATGTGTTCTAAGACGTTTCCTTCTAAATCGAGTAACGTTTCTGTGGAAACGACAGGATTTTTTTTTGGGATACGACAATCACATTTCCGATCCACTAATCCTTCTTTACTGCATCCCTCACTCCCAAATATTTTAGAATTCACACGGAAATTCCGTCGCTATGAAATACGAGTACTATGTGTTCTAAGACATTTCCTTCTAAATCGAGTAACGTTTCTATGGAAACGATAGGATTTTCTTTTGGGATACGACAATCTCATTTCCGATCCACTAATCCTTGTTTACTGCATCCCTCACTCCCACACATTGACGAATTCACACGGAAATTGCGTCGCTATGAAATACGAGTACTATGTGATCTAAGACATTTCCTTCTAAATCGAGTAACGTTTCTATGGAAACGACAGGATTTTCCTTTGGGATACGACAATCACGTTTCCGATCCACTAATCCTTCTTTACTGCATCCCTCACTCCCAAACATTGACGAATTCACACGGAAATTCCGTCGCTATGAAATACGAGTACTATGTGTTCTAAGACATTTCCTGCTAAATCGAGTAACGTTTCTATGGAAACGACAGGATTTTCTTTTGGGATACGACAATCACATTTCCGATCCACTAATCCTTCTTTACTGCATCCCTCACTCCCAAACATTGACGAATTCACGCGGAAATTCCGTCGCTATGAAATACGAGTACTATGTGTTCTAAGACATTTATTTCTAAATCGAGTAACGTTTCTATGGAAACGACAGGATTTTCTTTTGGGATACGACAATCATAAATTCCGATCCACTAATCCTTCTTTACTGCATCCCTCACTCCCAAACATTGACGAATTCACACGGAAATTCCGTCTCTATGAAATACGAGTACTATGTGTTCTAAGACATTTCCTTCTAAATCGAGTAACGTTTCTATGGAAACGACAGGATTTTCTTTTGGGATACGACAATCTCATTTCCGATCCACTAATCCTTTTTTACTGCATCCCCCAGTCCCACACTTTGACGAACTCACACGGAAATTCCGTCGCTATGAAATACGAGTACTATGTGTTCTAAGACATTTCCTTCTAAATCGAGTAACGTTTCTATGGAAACGACAGGATTTTCTTTTGGGATACGACAATCTCATTTCCGATCCACTAATCCTTCTTTACTGCATCCCCCACTCCCACACATTGACGAACTCACACGGAAATTGCGTCGCTATGAAATACGAGTACTATGTGTTCTAAGACATTTCCTTCTAAATCGAGTAACGTTTCTTATGGAAACGACAGGATTTTTTTTGGGATACGACAATCACAGTTCCGATCCACTAATCCTTCTTTACTGCATCCCTCACTCCCAAATATTTTAGAATTCACACGGAAATTCCGTCGCTATGAAATACGAGTACTATGTGTTCTAAGACATTTCCTTCTAAATCGAGTAACGTTTCTACGGAAACGACAGGATTTTCTTTTGGGATACGACAATCTCATTTCCGATCCACTAATCCTTCTTTACTGCATCCCTCACTCCCAAACATTGACGAATTCACACGGAAATTCCGTCGCTATGAAATACGAGTACTATGTGTTCTAAGACATTTCCTGCTAAATCGAGTAACGTCTCTATGGAAACGACAGGATTTTCTTTTGGGATACGACAATCACATTTCCGATCCACTAATCCTTCTTTACTGCATCCCTCACTCCCAAACATTGACGAATTCACACGGAAATTCCGTCGCTATGAAATACGAGTACTATGTGTTCTAAGACATTTATTTCTAAATCGAGTAACGTTTCTATGGAAACGACAGGATTCTCTTTTGGGATACGACAATCACAAATTCCGATCCACTAATCCTTCTGTACTGCATCCCTCACTCCCAAACATTGATGAATTCACAAGGAAATTCCGTCGCTATGAAATACGAGTACTATGTGTTCTAAGACATTTCCTTCTAAATCGAGTAACGTTTCTATGGAAACGACAGGATTTTCTTTTGGGATGCGACAATCTCATTTCCGATCCACTAATCCTTCTTTACTGCATCCCCCACTCCCACACATTGACGAACTCACACGGAAATTGCGTCGCTATGAAATACGAGTACTATGTGTTCTAAGACATTTCCTTCTAAATCGAGTAACGTTTCTATGGAAACGACAGGATTTTCTTTTGGGATACGACAATCACATTTCCGATCCACTAATCCTTCTTAATTGCATCCCTCACTCCCAAACATTGACGAATTCACACGGAAATTCCGTCGCTATGAAATACGAGTACTATGTGTCCTAAGACATTTCCTTCTAAATCGAGTAACGTTTCTATGGAAACGACAGGATTTTCTTTTGGGATACGACAATCTCATTTCCGATCCACTAAACCTTCTTTACTGCATCCCTCACTCCCACACATTGACGAATTCACACGGAAATTGCGTCGCTATGAAATACGAGTACTATGTGTTCTAAGACATTTCCTTCTAAATCGAGTAACGCTTCTATGGAAACGACAGGATTTTTTTTTGGGATACGACAATCACATTTCCGATCCACTAATCGTTCTTTACTGCATCCCTCACTCCCAAACATTGACGAATTCACACGGAAATTGCGTCGCTATAAAATACGAGTACTATGTGTTCTAAGACATTTCCTTCTAAATCGAGTAACGTTTCTATGGAAACGACAGGATTTTCCTTTGGGATACGACAATCTCATTTCCGATCCACTAATCCTTCTTTACTGCATCCCTCACTCCCACATATTGACGAATTCACACGGAAATTGCGTCCCTGTGAAATACGAGTACTATGTGTTCTAAGACATTTCCTTCTAAATCGAGTAACGTTTCTATGGAAACGATAGGATTTTCTTTTGGGATACGACAATCACATTTCCGATCCACTAATCCTTCTTTACTGCATCCCTCACTCCCAAACATTGACGAATTCACACGGAAATTCCGTCGCTATGAAATACGAGTACTATGTGTTCTAAGACATTTCCTGCTAAATCGAGTAACGTCTCTATGGAAACGACAGGATTTTCTTTTGGGATACGACAATCACATTTCCGATCCACTAATCCTTCTTTACTGCATCCCTCACTCCCAAACATTGACGAATTCACACGGAAATTCCGTCGCTATGAAATACGAGTACTATGTGTTCTAAGACATTTATTTCTAAATCGAGTAACGTTTCTATGGAAACGACAGGATTTTCTTTTGGGATACGACAATCACAAATTCCGATCCACTAATCCTTCTGTACTGCATCCCTCACTCCCAAACATTGATGAATTCACAAGGTAATTCCGTCGCTATGAAATACGAGTACTATGTGTTCTAAGACATTTCCTTCTAAATCGAGTAACGTTTCTATGGAAACGACAGGATTTTCTTTTGTGATACGACAATCTCATTTCCGATCCACTAATCCTTCTTTACTGCATCCCTCACTCCCACACATTGACGAATTCACACGGAAATTCCGTCGCTATGAAATACGAGTACTATGTGTCCTAAGACATTTCCTTCTAAATTGAGTAACGTTTCTATGGAAACGACAGGATTTTCTTTTGGGATACGACAATCTCATTTCCGATCCACTAATCCTTCTTTACTGCATCCCTCACTCCCACACATTGACGAATTCACACGGAAATTGCGTCGCTATGAAATACGAGTACTATGTGTTCTAAGACATTTCCTTCTAAATCGAGTAACGCTTCTATGGAAACGACAGGATTTTTTTTTGGGATACGACAATCACATTTCCGATCCACTAATCGTTCTTTACTGCACCCCTCACTCCCAAACATTGACGAATTCACACGGAAATTGCGTCGCTATAAAATACGAGTACTATGTGTTCTAAGACATTTCCTTCTAAATCGAGTAACGTTTCTATGGAAACGACAGGATTTTCTTTTGGGATACGACAATCTCATTTCCGATCCACTAATCCTTCTTTACTGCATCCCCCACTCCAACACATTGACGAACTCACACGGAAATTGCGTCGCTATGAAATACGAGTACTATGTGTTCTAAGACATTTCCTTCTAAATCGAGTAACGTTTCTTATGGAAACGACAGGATTTTTTTTGGGATACGACAATCACAGTTCCGATCCACGAATCCTTCTTTACTGCATCCCTCACTCCCAAATATTTTAGAATTCACACGGAAATTCCGTCGCTATGAAATACGAGTACTATGTGTTCTAAGACATTTCCTTCTAAATCGAGTAACGTTTCTATGGAAACGACAAGATTTTCTTTTGGGATACGACAATCTCATTTCCGATCCACTAATCCTTCTTTACTGCATCCCTCACTCCCAAACATTGACGAATTCACACGGAAATTCCGTCGCTATGAAATACGAGTACTATGTGTTCTAAGACATTTCCTGCTAAATCGAGTAACGTCTCTATGGAAACGACAGGATTTTCTTTTGGGATACGACAATCACATTTCCGATCCACTAATCCTTCTTTACTGCATCCCTCACTCCCAAACATTGACGAATTCACACGGAAATTCCGTCGCTATGAAATACGAGTACTATGTGTTCTAAGACATTTATTTCTAAATCGAGTAACGTTTCTATGGAAACGACAGGATTTTCTTTTGGGATACGACAATCACATTTCCGATCCACTAATCCTTCTTAATTGCATCCCTCACTCCCAAACATTGACGAATTCACACGGAAATTCCGTCGCTATGAAATACGAGTACTATGTGTCCTAAGACATTTCCTTCTAAATCGAGTAACGTTTCTATGGAAACGACAGGATTTTCTTTTGGGATACGACAATCTCATTTCCGATCCACTAAACCTTCTTTACTGCATCCCTCACTCCCACACATTGACGAATTCACACGGAAATTGCGTCGCTATGAAATACGAGTACTATGTGTTCTAAGACATTTCCTTCTAAATCGAGTAACGTTTCTATGGAAACGATAGGATTTTCTTTTGGGATACGACAATCACATTTCCGATCCACTAATCCTTCTTTACTGCATCCCTCACTCCCAAACATTGACGAATTCACACGGAAATTCCGTCGCTATGAAATACGAGTACTATGTGTTCTAAGACATTTCCTGCTAAATCGAGTAACGTCTCTATGGAAACGACAGGATTTTCTTTTGGGATACGACAATCACATTTCCGATCCACTAATCCTTCTTTACTGCATCCCTCACTCCCAAACATTGACGAATTCACACGGAAATTCCGTCGCTATGAAATACGAGTACTATGTGTTCTAAGACATTTATTTCTACATCGAGTAACGTTTCTATGGAAACGACAGGATTTTCTTTTGGGATACGACAATCACAAATTCCGATCCACTAATCCTTCTGTACTGCATCCCTCACTCCCAAACATTGATGAATTCACAAGGAAATTCCGTCGCTATGAAATACGAGTACTATGTGTTCTAAGACATTTCCTTCTAAATCGAGTAACGTTTCTATGGAAACGACAGGATTTTCTTTTGGGATACGACAATCTCATTTCCGATCCACTAATCCTTCTTTACTGCATCCCCCACTCCCACACATTGACGAACTCACACGGAAATTGCGTCGCTATGAAATACGAGTACTATGTGTTCTAAGACATTTCCTTCTAAATCGAGTAACGTTTCTATGGAAACGACAGGATTTTCTTTTGGGATACGACAATCACATTTCCGATCCACTAATCCTTCTTAATTGCATCCCTCACTCCCAAACATTGACGAATTCACACGGAAATTCCGTCGCTATGAAATACGAGTACTATGTGTCCTAAGACATTTCCTTCTAAATTGAGTAACGTTTCTATGGAAACGACAGGATTTTCTTTTGGGATACGACAATCTCATTTCCGATCCACTAATCCTTCTTTACTGCATCCCTCACTCCCACACATTGACGAATTCACACGGAAATTGCGTCGCTATGAAATACGAGTACTATGTGTTCTTAGACATTTCCTTCTAAATCGAGTAACGCTTCTATGGAAACGACAGGATTTTTTTTTGGGATACGACAATCACATTTCCGATCCACTAATCGTTCTTTACTGCATCCCTCACTCCCAAACATTGACGAATTCACACGGAAATTGCGTCGCTATAAAATACGAGTACTATGTGTTCTAAGACATTTCCTTCTAAATCGAGTAACGTTTCTATGGAAACGACAGGATTTTCCTTTGGGATACGACAATCTCATTTCCGATCCACTAATCCTTCTTTACTGCATCCCTCACTCCCACATATTGACGAATTCACACGGAAATTGCGTCCCTGTGAAATACGAGTACTATGTGTTCTAAGACATTTCCTTCTAAATCGAGTAACGTTTCTATGGAAACGACAGGATTTTCTTTTGGGATACGACAATCACATTTCCGATCCACTAATCCTTCTTTACTGCATCCCTCACTCCCAAACATTGACGAATTCACACGGAAATTGCGTCGCTATGAAATACGAGTACTATGTGTTCTAAGACATTTCCTTCTAAATCGAGTAACGTTTCTATGGAAACGACAGGATTTTCTTTTGGGATACGACAATCACATTTTCCGATCCACTAATCTATCTTTACTGCATCCCTCACTCCCACACATTGACGAATTTACACGGAAATTGCGTCGCTATGAAATACGAGTACTATGTGTTCTAAGACATTTCCTTCTAAATCGAGTAACGTTTCTATGGAAACGACAGAATTTTCCTTTGGGATACGACAATCTCATATCCGATCCACTAATCCTTCTTTACTGCATCCCTCACTCCCACATATTGACGAACTCACACGGAAATTGCGTCCCTATGAAATACGAGTACTATGTAATCTGAGACATTTCCTTCTAAATCGAGTAACGTTTCTATGGAAACGACAGGATTTTCTTTTGGGATACGACAATCTCATTTCCGATCCACTAATCCTTCTTTACTGCATCCCTCACTCCCAAACATTGACGAATTCACACGGAAATTGCGTCGCTATGAAATACGCGTACTATGTGTTCTAAGACATTTCCTTCTAAATCGAGTAACGTTTCTATGGAAACGACAGGATTTTCTTTTGGGATACGATAATCACATTTCCCGATCCACTAATCCTTCTTTACTGCATCCCTCACTCCCACACATTGACGAATTCACACGGAAATTGCGTCGCTATGAAATACGAGTACTATGTGTTCTAAGGCATTTCCTTCTAAATCGAGTAACGTTTCTATGGAAACGACAGGACTTTCTTTTGGGATACGACAATTTCATTTCCGATCCACTAATCCTTCTTTACTGAATCCCTCACTCCCACACAATGACGAATTCACACGGAAAGTCCGTCGCTATGAAATACGAGTACTATGTGTTCTAAGACATTTCCTTCTAAATCGAGTAACGTTTCTATGGAAACGACAGGATTTTCTTTTGGGATACGACATTCACATTCTCCGATCCACTAATCCTTCTTTACTGCATCCCTCACTCCCACACATTGACGAATTCACACGGAAATTGCGTCGCTATGAAATACGAGTACTATGTGTTCTAAGACATTTCCTTCTAAATCGAGTAACGTTTCTATGGAAACGACAGGATTTTCTTTTGGGATACGACAATCACATTTCCGATCCACTAATCCTTTTTTACTGCATCCCTCACTAACACACATTGACGAATTCACACGGAAATTGCGTCGCCATGAAATACGAGTACTATGTGTTCTAAGACATTTCCTTCTAAATCGTGTAACGTTTCTATGGAAACGACAGGATTTTCCTTTGGGATACGACAAACTCATTTCGGTTCCACTAATCCTTCTTTACTGCATCCCTCACTCCCACATATTGACGAATTCACACGGAAATTGCTTCCCAATGAAATACGAGTACTATGTAATCTAAGACATTTCCTTCTAAATCGAGTAACGTTTCTATGGAAACGACAGGATTTTCTTTTGGGATACGACAATCACATTTCCGATCCACTAATCCTTCTTTACTGCATCCCTCACTAACACACATTGACGAATTCACACGGAAATTGCGTCGCTATGAAATACGAGTACTATGTGTTCTAAGACATTTCCTTCTAAATCGAGTAACGTTTCTATGGAAACGACAGGATTTTCCTTTGGGATACGACAATCTCATTTCTGAGCCACTAATCCTTCTTTACTGCATCCCTCACTACCACATATTGACGAATTCACACGGAAATTGCGTCCCTATGAAATACGAGTACTATGTGTTCTAAGACATTTCCTTCTAAATCGAGTAACGTTTCTATGGAAACGACAGGATTTTCTTTTGGGATACGACAATCACATTTCCGATCCACTAATCCTTCTTTACTGCATCCCTCACTCCCAAACATTGACGAATTCACACGGAAATTCCGTCGCTATGAAATACGAGTACTATGTGTTCTAAGACATTTCCTTCTAAATCGAGTAACGTTTCTATGGAAACGACAGGATTTTCTTTTGGGATACGACAATCACATTTTCCGATCTACTAATCCTTCTTTACTGCATCCCTCACTCCCACACGTTGACGAATTCACACGGAAATTGCGTCGCTAAGAAATACGAGTATTATGTGTTCTCAGACATTTCCTTCTAAATCGAGTAACGTTTCTATGGAAACAACGGGATTTTCTTTTGGGATACGATAATCACATTTCCCGATCCACTAATCCTTCTTTACTGCATCCCTCACTCCCACACATTGACGAATTCACACGGAAATTGCGTCGCTATGAAATACGAATACTATGTGTTCTAAGACATTTCCTTCTAAATCGAGTAACGTTTCTATGGAAACGACAGGACTTTCTTTTGGGATACGACAATTTCATTTCCGATCCACTAATCCTTCTTTACTGCATCCCTCAGTCCCACACAATGACGAATTCACACGGAAAGTCCGTCGCTATGAAATACGAGTACTATGTGTTCTAAGACATTTCCTTCTAAATCGAGTAACGTTTCTATGGAAACGACAGGATTTTCTTTTGGGATACGACATTCACATTCTCCGATCCACTAATCCTTCTTTACTGCATCCCTCACTCCCACACATTGACGAATTCACACGGAAATTGCGTCGCTATGAAATACGAGTACTATGTGTTCTAAGACATTTCCTTCTAAATCGAGTAACGTTTCTATGGAAACGACAGGATTTTCTTTTGGGATACGACAATCACATTTCCGATCCACTAATCCTTTTTTACTGCATCCCTCACTAACACACATTGACGAATTCACACGGAAATTGCGTCGCCATGAAATACGAGTACTATGTGTTCTAAGACATTTCCTTCTAAATCGTGTAACGTTTCTATGGAAACGACAGGATTTTCCTTTGGGATACGACAAACTCATTTCGGTTCCACTAATCCTTCTTTACTGCATCCCTCACTCCCACATATTGACGAATTCACACGGAAATTGCTTCCCAATGAAATACGAGTACTATGTAATCTAAGACATTTCCTTCTAAATCGAGTAACGTTTCTATGGAAACGACAGGATTTTCTTTTGGGATACGACAATCACATTTCCGATCCACTAATCCTTCTTTACTGCATCCCTCACTAACACACATTGACGAATTCACACGGAAATTGCGTCGCTATGAAATACGAGTACTATGTGTTCTAAGACATTTCATTCTAAATCGAGTAACGTTTCTATGGAAACGACAGGATTTTCCTTTGGGATACGACAATCTCATTTCTGAGCCACTAATCTTTCTTTACTGCATCCCTCACTCCCACATATTGACGAATTCACACGGAAATTGCGTCCCTATGAAATACGAGTACTATGTGTTCTAAGACATTTCCTTCTAAATCGAGTAACGTTTCTATGGAAACGACAGGATTTTCTTTTGGGATACGACAATCACATTTCCGATCCACTAATCCTTCTTTACTGCATCCCTCACTCCCAAACATTGACGAATTCACACGGATATTCCGTCGCTATGAAATACGAGTACTATGTGTTCTAAGACATTTCCTTCTCAACCGAGTAACGTTTCTATGGAAACGACAGGATTTTCTTTTGGGATACGACAATCACATTTTCCGATCCACTAATCCTTCTTTACTGCATCCCTCACTCCCACACGTTGACGAATTCACACGGAAATTGCGTCGCTATGAAATACGAGTATTATGTGTTCTAAGACATTTCCTTCTAAATCGAGTAACGTTTCTATGGAAACGACAGGATTTTCTTTTGGGATACGACAATCACATTTCCGATCCACTAATCCTTTTTTACTGCATCCCTCACTAACACACATTGACGAATTCGCACGGAAATTGCGTCGCTATGAAATACGAGTACTATGTGTTCTAAGACATTTTCTTCTAAATCGAGTAACGTTTCTATGGAAACGACAGGATTTTCTTTTGGGATACGATAATCACATTTTCCGATCCACTAATCCTTCTTTACTGCATCCCTCACTCCCACACATTGACGAATTCACACGGAAATTGCGTCGCTATGAAATACGAGTACTATGTGTTCTAAGACATTTCCTTCTAAATCGAGTAACGTTTCTATGGAAACGACAGGATTTTCTTTTGGGATACGACAATCACATTTCCGATCCACTTATCCTTCTTTACTGCATCCCTCACTCCCACACATTGGCGAATTCACACGGAAAATGCGTCGCTATGAAATACGAGTACTATGTGTTCTAAGACATTTCCTTCTAAATCGAGTAACGTTTCTATGGAAACGACAGGACTTTCTTTTGGGATACGACAATCTCATTTCCGATCCACTAATCCTTCTTTACTGCATCCCTCACTCCCACACACTGACGAATTCACACGGAAAAGCCGTCGCTATGAAATACGAGTACTATGTGTTCTAAGACATTTCCTTCTAAATCGAGTAACGTTTCTATGGAAACGACTGGATTTTCTTTTGGGATACGACAATCACATTTCCGATCCACTAATCCTTTTTTACTGCATCCCTCACTCCCACACACTGACGAATTCACACGGAAATTCCGTCGCTATGTAATACAAGTACTATGTGTTGTAAGACATTTCCTTCTAAATCGAGTAACGTTTCTATGGAAACGACAGGATTTTCTTTTGGGATACGACAATCTCATTTCCGATCCACTAATCCCTCTTTACTGCATCCCTCACTCCCACACACTGACGAATTCACACGGAAAGTCCGTCACTATGAAATACGAGTACTATGTGTTCTAAGACATTTCCTTCTAAATCGAGTAACGTTTCTATGGAAACGACAGGATTTTCTTTTGGGATACGACAATCACATTTCCGATCCACTAATCCTTCTTTACTGCATCCCTCACGCCGACACATTGACGAACTCACACGGAAATTGCGTCGCTATGAAATACGAGTACTATGTGTTCTAAGACATTTCCTTCTAAATCGAGTAACGTTTCTATGGAAACGACAGGATTTTCTTTTGGGATACGACAATCACATTTCCGATCCACTAATCCTTCTTTACTGCATCCCTCACTCCCACACATTGACGAATTCACACGAAAATTCCGTCGCTATGAAATACGAGTACTATGTGTTCGAAGACATTTCCTTCTAAATCGAGTAACGTTTCTATGGAAACGACAGGATTTTCTTTTGGGATACGACAATCTTATTTCCGATCCACTAATCCTTCTTTACTGCATCCCACACTCCCAAACATTGACGAATTCACACGGAAATTGCGTCGCTATGAAATACGAGTACTATGTGTTCTAAGACATTTCCTTCTTAATCGAGTAACGTTTCTATGGAAACGACAGGATTTTCTTTTGGGATACGACAATCACATTTCCGATCCACTAATCCTTCTTTACTGCATCCCTCACTCCCACACATTGACGATTTCACACGGAAATTGCTTCGCTATGAAATACGAGTACTATGTGTTGTAAGACATTTCCTTCTAAATGGAGTAACGTTTCTATGGAAACGACAGGATTTTCTTTTGGGATACGACAATCACATTTCCGATCCACTAATCCTTCTTTACTGCATCCCTCACTCCCACACATTGACGAATTCACACGGAAATTGCGTCGCTATGAAATACGAGTACTATGTGTTCTAAGACATTTCCTTCTAAATCGAGTAACGTTTCTATGGAAACGACAGGATTTTTTTTGGGATACGACAATCTCATTTCCGATCCACTAATCCTTCTTTACTGCATACCTCACTCCCATACATTGACGAATTCACACGGAAATTCCGTCGCTATGAAATACGAGTACTATGTGTTCTAAGACATGTCCTTCTAAATCGAGTAACGTTTCTATGGAAACGACAGGATTTTCTTTTGGGATACGACAATCTCATTTCCGATCCACTAATCCTTCTTTACTGCATCTGTCACTCCCAAACATTGACGAATTCACACGGAAATTGCGCCGCTATGAAATACGAGTACTATGTGTTCTAAGACATTTCCTTCTAAATCGAGTAACGTTTCTATGGAAACGACAGGATTTTCTTTTGGGATACGACAATCTCATTTCCGATCCACTAATCCTTCTTTACTGCATCCCTCACTCCCAAACATTGACGAATTCACACGGAATATGCTTCGCTATGAAATACGAGTACTATGTGTTGTAAGACATTTCCTTCTAAATCGAGTAACGTTTCTATGGAAACGACAGGATTTTCTTTTGCGATACGACAATCTCATTTCCGATCCACTAATCCTTCTTTACTGCATCCCTCACTCCCACACACTGACGAATTCACACGGAAAGTCCGTCGCTATGAAATACGTTACTATGTGTTCTAAGACATTTCCTTCTAAATCGAGTAACGTTTCTATGGAAACGACAGGATTTTCTTTTGGGATACGACAATCTCATTTTTGATCCACTAATCCTTCTTTACTGCATCCCTCACTCCCAAACATTGACAAATTCACACGGAATATGCTTCGCTATGAAATACGAGTACTATGTGTTCTAAGACATTTCCTTCTAAATCGAGTAACGTTTCTATGGAAACGACAGGTTTTTCTTTTGGGATACGACAATCTCATTTCCGATCCACTAATCCTTCTTTACTGCATCCCTCACTCCCACACATTGACGAATTCACACGGAAATTGCGTCGCTATGAAATACGAGTACTATGTGTTCTAAGACAATTCCTTCCAAATCGAGTAACGTTTCTATGGAAACGACAGGATTTTTTTTGGGATACGACAATCACATTTCCAATCCACTAATCCTTCTTTACTGCATCCCTCACTCCCAAATATTTTTGAATTCACACGGAAATTCCGTCGCTATGAAATACGAGTACTATGTGTTCTAAGACATTTCCTTCTAAATCGAGTAACGTTTCTATGGAAACGACAGGATTTTCTTTTGGGATACGACAATCTCATTTCCGATACACTAATCCTTCTTTACTGCATCCCTCACTCCCACACATTGACGAATTCACACGGAAATTGCGTCGCTATGAAATACGAGTACTATGTGTTCTAAGACATTTCCTTCTTAATCGAGTAACGTTTCTATGGAAACGACAGGATTTTCCTTGGGGATACGACAATCACATTTCCGATCCACTAATCCTTCTTTACTGCATCCCTCACTCCCAAACATTGACGAATTCACACGGAAATTCCGTCGCTATGAAATACGAGTACTATGTTTCTAAGACATTTCCTTCTAAATCGAGTAACGTTTCTATGGAAACGACAGGATTTTCTTTTGGGATACGACAATCTCATTTCCGATATACTAATCCTTCATTACTGCATCCCCCACTCACACATAGACGAACTCACACGGAAATTGCGTCGCTATGAAATACGAGTACTATGTGTTCTAAGACATTTCCTTCTAAATCGAGTAACGTTTCTGTGGAAACGACAGGATTTTTTTTGGGATACGACAATCACATTTCCGATCCACTAATCCTTCTTTACTGCATCCCTCACTCCCAAATATTTTAGAATTCACACGGAAATTCCGTCGCTATGAAATACGAGTACTATGTGTTCTAAGACATTTCCTTCTAAATCGAGTAACGTTTCTATGGAAACGATAGGATTTTCTTTTGGGATACGACAATCTCATTTCCGATCCACTAATCCTTGTTTACTGCATCCCTCACTCCCACACATTGACGAATTCACACGGAAATTGCGTCGCTATGAAATACGAGTACTATGTGTTCTAAGACATTTCCTTCTAAATCGAGTAACGTTTCTATGGAAACGACAGGATTTTCCTTTGGGATACGACAATCACATTTCCGATCCACTAATCCTTCTTTACTGCATCCCTCACTCCCAAACATTGACGAATTCACACGGAAATTCCGTCGCTATGAAATACGAGTACTATGTGTTCTAAGACATTTCCTGCTAAATCGAGTAACGTTTCTATGGAAACGACAGGATTTTCTTTTGGGATACGACAATCACATTTCCGATCCACTAATCCTTCTTTACTGCATCCCTCACTCCCAAACATTGACGAATTCACGCGGAAATTCCGTCGCTATGAAATACGAGTACTATGTGTTCTAAGACATTTATTTCTAAATCGAGTAACGGTTCTATGGAAACGACAGGATTTTCTTTTGGGATACGACAATCATAAATTCCGATCCACTAATCCTTCTTTACTGCATCCCTCACTCCCAAACATTGACGAATTCACACGGAAATTCCGTCTCTATGAAATACGAGTACTATGTGATCTAAGACATTTCCTTCTAAATCGAGTAACGTTTCTATGGAAACGACAGGATTTTCCTTTGGGATACGACAATCTCATTTCCGATCCACTAATCCTTCTTTACTGCATCCCCCAGTCCCACACATTGACGAACTCACACGGAAATTCCGTCGCTATGAAATACGAGTACTATGTGTTCTAAGACATTTCCTTCTAAATCGAGTAACGTTTCTATGGAAACGACAGGATTTTCTTTTGGGATACGACAATCTCATTTCCGATCCACTAATCTTTCTTTACTGCATCCCCCACTCCCACACATTGACGAACTCACACGGAAATTGCGTCGCTATGAAATACGAGTACTATGTGTTCTAAGACATTTCCTTCTAAATCGAGTAACGTTTCTTATGGAAACGACAGGATTTTTTTTGGGATACGACAATCACATTTCCGATCCACTAATCCTTCTTTACTGCATCCCTCACTCCCAAACATTGACGAATTCACACGGAAATTCCGTCGTTATGAAATACGAGTACTATGTGTTCTAAGACATTTCCTTCTAAATCGAGGAACGTTTCTTTGGAAACGACAGGATTTTCTTTTGGGATACGACAATCTCATTTCCGATCCACTAATCCTTCTTTACTGCATCCCTCACTCCCACACATTGACGAATTCACACGGAAATTGCGTCGCTATGAAATACGAGAACTATGTGTTCTAAGACATTTCCTTCTAAATCGAGTAACGTTTCTATGGAAACGACAGGATTTTCTTTTGGGATACGACAATCTCATTTCCGATCCACTAATCCTTCTTTACTGCATCCCTCACTCCCACACATTGACGAATTCACACGGAAATTGCGTCGCTATGAAATACGAGAACTATGTGTTCTAAGACATTTCCTTCTAAATCGAGTAACGTTTCTATGGAAACGACAGGATTTTCTTTTGGGATACGACAATCTCATTTCCGATCCACTAATCCTTCTTTACTGCATCCCTCACTCCCACACATTGACGAATTCACACGGAAATTGCGTCGCTATGAAATACGAGTACTATGTGTTCTAAGACATTTCCTTCTAAATCGAGTAACGTTTCTATGGAAACGACAGGATTTTTTTTTGGGATACGACAATCACATTTCCGATCCACTAATCTTTCTTTACTGCATCCCTCACTCCCAAACATTGACGAATTCACACGGAAATTGCGTCGCTATGAAATACGAGTACTATGTGTTCTAAGACATTTCCTTCAAAATCGAGTAACGTTTCTATGGAAACGACAGGATTTTCTTTTGGGATACGACAATCACATTTCCGATCCACTAATCCTTCTTTACTGCATCCCTCACTCCCAAACATTGACGAATTCACACGGAAATTCCGTCGCTATGAAATACGAGTACTATGTGTTCTAAGACATTTCCTTCTAAATCGAGCAACGTTTCTATGGAAACGACAGGATTTTCTTTTGGGATACGACAATCACATTTCCGATCCACTAATCCTTCTTTACTGCATCCCTCACTAACACACATTGACGAATTCACACGGAAATTGCGTCGCTATGAAATACGAGGACTATGTGTTCTAAGACATTTCCTTCTAAATCGAGTAACGTTTCTATGGAAACGACAGGATTTTCCTTTGGGATACGACAATCTCATTTCCGATCCCCTAATCCTTCTTTACTGCATCCCTCACTCCCACATATTGACGAATTCACACGGAAATTGCGTCCCTATGAAATACGAGTACTATGTGTTCTAAGACATTTCCTTCTAAATCGAGTAACGTTTCTATGGAAACGACAGGATTTTCTTTTGGGATACGACAATCACATTTCCGATCCACTAATCCTTCTTTACTGCATCCCTCACTCCCAAACATTGACGAATTCACACGGAAATTGCGTCGCTATGAAATACGAGTACTATGTGTTCTAAGACATTTCCTTCTAAATCGAGTAACGTTTCTATGGAAACGACAGGACTTTCTTTTGGGATACGACAATTTCATTTCCGATCCACTAATCCTTCTTTACTGCATCCCTCACTCCCACACACTGACGAATTCACACGGAAAGTCCGTCGCTATGAAATACGAGTACTATGTGTTCTAAGACATTTCCTTCTAAATCGAGTAACGTTTCTATGGAAACGACAGGATTTTCTTTTGGGATACGACAATCACATTTTCCGATCCACTAATCCTTCTTTACTGCATCCCTCACTCACACACATTGACGAATTCACACGGAAATTGCGTCGCTATGAAATACGAGTACTATGTGTTCTAAGACATTTCCTTCTAAATCGAGTAACGTTTCTATGGAAACGACAGGATTTTCTTTTGGGATACGACAATCACATTTCCGATCCACTAATCCTTTTTTACTGCATCCCTCACTAACACACATTGACGAATTCACACGGAAATTGCGTCGCCATGAAATACGAGTACTATGTGTTCTAAGACATTTCCTTCTAAATCGTTTAACGTTTCTATGGAAACGACAGGATTTTCCTTTGGGATACGACAAACTCATTTCGGTTCCACTAATCCTTCTTTACTGCATCCCTCACTCCCACATATTGACGAATTCACACGGAAATTGCTTCCCTATGAAATACGAGTACTATGTAATCTAAGACATTTCCTTCTAAATCGAGTAACGTTTCTATGGAAACGACAGGACTTTCTTTTGGGATACGACAATCACAATTCCGATCCACTAATCCTTCTTTACTGCATCCCTCACTAACACACGATGACGAATTCACACGGAAATTGCGTCGCTATGAAGTACGAGTACTATGTGTTCTAAGACATTTCCCTCTAAATCGAGTAACGTTTCTATGGAAACGACAGGATTTTCCTTTGGGATACGACAATCTCATTTCCGAGCCACTAATCCTTCTTTACTGCATCCCTCACTCCCACATATTGACGAATTCACACGGAAATTGCGTCCCTATGAAATACGAGTACTATGTGTTCTAAGACATTTCCTTCTAAATCGAGTAACGTTTCTATGGAAACGACAGGATTTTCTTTTGCGATACGACAATCACATTTCCGATCCACTAATCCTTCTTTACTGCATCCCTCACTCCCAAACATTGACGAATTCACACGGAAAATCCGTCGCTATGAAATACGAGTACTATGTGTTCTAAGACATTTCCTTCTAAATCGAGTAACGTTTCTATGGAAACGACAGGATTTTCTTTTGGGATACGACAATCACATTTTCCGATCCACTAATCCTTCTTTACTGCATCCCTCACTCCCACACATTGAAGAATTCACACGGAAATTGCGTCGCTATGAAATACGAGTATTATGTGTTCTAAGACATTTCCTTCTAAATCGAGTAACGTTTCTATGGAAACGACAGGATTTTCTTTTGGGATACGACAATCACATTTCCGATCCACTAATCCTTTTTTACTGCATCCCTCACTAACACACATTGACGAATTCGCACGGAAATTGCGTCGCTATGAAATACGAGTACTATGTGTTCTAAGACATTTTCTTCTAAATCGAGTAACGTTACTATGGAAACGACAGGATTTTCTTTTGGGATACGATAATCACATTTTCCGATCCACTAATCCTTCTTTACTGCATCCCTCACTCCCACACATTGACGAATTCACACGGAAATTGCGTCGCTATAAATTACGAGTACTATGTTTTCTAAGACATTTCCTTCTAAATCGAGTAACGTTTCTATGGAAACGACAGGATTTTCTTTTGGGATACGACAATCACATTTCCGATCCACTAATCCTTCTTTACTGCATCCCTCACTCCCACACATTGACGAATTCACACGGAAAATGCGTCGCTATGAAATACGAGTACTATGTGTTCTAAGACATTTCCTTCTAAATCGAGTAACGTTTCTATGGAAACGACAGGTCTTTCTTTTGGGTTACGACAATCTCATTTCCGATCCACTAATCCTTCTTTACTGCATCCCTCACTCCCACACACTGACGAATTCACACGGAAAGTCCGTCGCTATGAAATACGAGTACTATGTGTTCTAAGACATTTCCTTCTAAATCGAGTAACGTTTCTATGGAAACGACAGGATTTTCTTTTGGGATACGACAATCACATTTCCGATCCACTAATCCTTTTTTACTGCATCCCTCACTCCCACACACTGACGAATTCACACGGAAATTCCGTCGCTATGAAATACAAGTACTATGTGTTGTAAGACATTTCCTTCTAAATCGAGTAACGTTTCTATGGAAACGACAGGATTTTCTTTTGGGATACGACAATCTCATTTCCGATCCACTAATCCTTCTTTACTGCATCCCTCACTCCCACACACTGACGAATTCACACGGAAAGTCCGTCGCTATGAAATACGAGTTCTATGTGTTCTAAGACATTTCCTTCTAAATCGAGTAACGATTCTATGGAAACGACAGGATTTTCTTTTGGGATACGACAATCACATTTCCGATCCACTAATCCTTCTTTACTGCATCCCTCACGCCCACACATTGACGAACTCACACGGAAATTGCGTCGCTATGAAATACGGGTACTATGTGTTCTAAGACATTTCCTTCTAAATCGAGTAACGTTTCTATGGAAACGACAGGAATTTCTTTTGGGATACGACAATTGCATTTCCGATCCACTAATCCTTCTTTACTGCATCCCTCAATCCCACACATTGACGAATTCACACGAAAATTCCGTCGCTATGAAATACGAGTACTATGTGTTCTAAGACATTTCCTTCTAAATCGAGTAACGTTTCTATGGAAACGACAGGATTTTCTTTTGGGATACGACAATCTCATTTCCGATCCACTAATCCTTCTTTACTGCATCCCTCACTCCCAAACATTGACGAATTCACACGGAAGTTGCGTCGCTATGAAATACGAGTACTATGTGTTCTAAGACATTTCCTTCTTAATCGAGTAACGTTTCTATGGAAACGACAGGATTTTCTTTTGGGATACGACCATCACATTTCCGATCCACTAATCCTTCTTTACTGCATCCCTCACTCCCACACATTGACGATTTCACACGGAAATTGCTTCGCTATGAAATACGAGTACTATGTGTTGTAAGACATTTCCTTCTAAATGGAGTAACGTTTCTATGGAAACGACAGGATTTTCTTTTGGGATACGACAATCACATTTCCGATCCACTAATCCTTCTTTACTGCATCCCTCACTCCCACACATTGACGAATTCACACGGAAATTGCGTCGCTATGAAATACGAGTACTATGTGTTCTAAGACATTTCCTTCTAAATCGAGTAACGTTTCTATGGAAACGACAGGATTTTCTTTTGGGATACGACAATCTCATTTCCGATCCACAAATCCTTCTTTACTGCATCCATCACTCCCACACATTGACGAATTCACACGGAAATTCCGTCGCTATGAAGTACGAGTACTATGAGTTCTAAGACATTTCCTTCTAAATCGAGTAACGTTTCTATGGAAACGACAGGATTTTCTTTTGGGATATGACAATCACATCTCCGATCCACTAATCGTTCATTACTGCATCCCTCACTCCCACACATTGACGAATTCACACGGAAATTCCGTCGCTATGAAATACGAGTACTATGTGTTCTAAGACATTTCCTTCTAAATCGAGTAACGTTTCTATGGAAACGACAGGATTTTCTTTTGGGATACGACAATCTCATTTCCGATCCACTAATCCTTCTTTACTGCATCTCTCACTCCCAAACATTGACGAATTCACACGGAAATTGCGCCGCTATGAAATACGAGTACTATGTGTTCTAAGACATTTCTTTCTAAATCGAGTAACGTTTCTATGGAAACGACAGGATTTTCTTTTGGGATACGACAATCACATTTCCGATCCACTAATCCTTCTTTACTGCATCCCTCACTCCCACACATTGACGAGTTCACACGGAAATTGCGTCGCTATGAAATACGATTACTATGTGTTCTAAGACATTTCCTTCTTAATCGAGTAACGTTTCTATGGAAACGACAGGATTTTCTTTTGGGATACGACAATCTCATTTCCGATCCACTAATCCTTCTTTACTGCATCCCTCACTCCCAAACATTGACGAATTCACACGGAATATGCTTCGCTATGAAATACGAGTACTATGTGTTGTAAGACATTTCCTTCTAAATCGAGTAACGTTTCTCTGGAAACGACAGGATTTTCTTTTGCGATACGACAATCTCATTTCCGATCCACTAATCCTTCTTTACTGCATCCCTCACTCCCACACACTGACGAATTCACACGGAAAGTCCGTCGCTATGAAATACGAGTACTATGTGTTCTAAGACATTTCCTTCTAAATCGAGTAACGTTTCTATGGAAACGACAGGATTTTCTTTTGGGATACGACAATCACATTTCCGATCCACTAATCCTTCTTTACTGCATCCCTCACGCCCACACATTGACGAACTCACACGGAAATTGCGTCGCTATGAAATTCGAGTACTATGTGTTCTAAGACATTTCCATCTAAATCGAGTAACGTTTCTATGGAAACGACAGGAATTTCTTTTGGGATACGACAATCACATTTCCGATCCACTAATAATTCTTTACTGCATCCCTCACTCCCACACATTGACGAATTCACACGGAAATTGCGTCGCTATGAAATACGAGTACTATGTGTTCTAAGACATTTCCTTCTAAATCGAGTAACGTTTCTATGGAAAAGACAGGATTTTCTTTTGGGATATGACAATCACATTTCCGATCCACTAATCGTTCATTACTGCATCCCTCACTCCCACACATTGACGAATTCACACGGAAATTCCGTCGATATGAAATACGAGAACTATGTGTTCTAAGACATTTCCTTCTAAATCGAGTAACGTTTCTATGGAAACGACAGGATTTTCTTTTGGGATACGACAATCTCATTTCCGATCCACTAATCCTTCTTTACTGCATCCCTCACGTCCACACATTGACGAACTCACACGGAAATTGCGTCGCTATGAAATACGAGTACTATGTGTTCTAAGACATTTCCTTCTAAATCGAGTAACGTTTCTATGGAAAAGACAGGATTTTCTTTTGGGATACGACAATCACATTTCCGATCCACTAATCGTTCATTACTGCATCCCTCACTCCCACACATTGACGAATTCACACGGAAATTGCGTCGCTATGAAATACGAGTACTATGTGTTCTAAGACATTTCCTTCTAAATCGAGTAACGTTTCTCTGGAAACGACAGGATTTTCTTTTGGGATACGACAATCACATTTCCGATCCACGAATCGTTCATTACTGCATCCCTCACTCCCACACATTGACGAATTCACACGGAAATTCCGTCGATATGAAATACGAGTACTATGTGTTCTAAGACATTTCCTTCTAAATCGAGTAACGTTTCTATGGAAACGACAGGATTTTCTTTTGGGATACGACAATCTCATTTCCGATCCACTAATCCTTCTTTACTGCATCCCTCACGCCCACACATTGACGAACTCACACGGAAATTGCGTCGCTATGAAATACGAGTACTATGTGTTCTAAGACATTTCCTTCTAAATCGAGTAACGTTTCTATGGAAACGACAGGAATTTCTTTTGGGATACGACAATCACATTTCCGATCCACTAATAATTCTCTACTGCATCCCTCACTCCCACACATTGAGGAATTCACACGGAAATTGCGTCGCTATGAAATACGAGTACTATGTGTTCTAAGACATTTCCTTCTAAATCGAGTAACGTTTCTATGGAAAAGACAGGATTTTCTTTTGGGATATGACAATCACATTTCCGATCCACTAATCGTTCATTACTGCATCCCTCACTCCCACACATTGACGAATTCACACGGAAATTCCGTCGATATGAAATACGAGTACTATGTGTTCTAAGACATTTCCTTCTAAATCGAGTAACGTTTCTATGGAAACGACAGGATTTTCTTTTGGGATACGACAATCTCATTTCCGATCCACTAATCCTTCTTTACTGCATCCCTCACGCCCACACATTGACGAACTCACACGGAAATTGCGTCGCTATGAAATACGAGTACTATGTGTTCTAAGACATTTCCTTCTAAATCGAGTAACGTTTCTATGGAAAAGACAGGATTTTCTTTTGGGATACGACAATCACATTTCCGATCCACTAATCGTTCATTACTGCATCCCTCACTCCCACACATTGACGAATTCACACGGAAATTGCGTCGCTATGAAATACGAGTACTATGTGTTCTAAGACATTTCCTTCTAAATCGAGTAACGTTTCTCTGGAAACGACAGGATTTTCTTTTGGGATACGACAATCACATTTCCGATCCACTAATCGTTCATTACTGCATCCCTCACTCCCACACATTGACGAATTCACACGGAAATTCCGTCGATATGAAATACGAGTACTATGTGTTCTAAGACATTTCCTTCTAAATCGAGTAACGTTTCTATGGAAACGACAGGATTTTCTTTTGGGATACGACAATCTCATTTCCGATCCACTAATCCTTCTTTACTGCATCCCTCACGCCCACACATTGACGAACTCACACGGAAATTGCGTCGCTATGAAATACGAGTACTATGTGTTCTAAGACATTTCCTTCTAAATCGAGTAACGTTTCTATGGAAACGACAGGAATTTCTTTTGGGATACGACAATCACATTTCCGATCCACTAATAATTCTTTACTGCATCCCTCACTCCCACACATTGACGAATTCACACGGAAATTGCGTCGCTATGAAATACGAGTACTATGTGTTCTAAGACATTTCCTTCTAAATCGAGTAACGTTTCTATGGAAAAGACAGGATTTTCTTTTGGGATATGACAATCACATTTCCGATCCACTAATCGTTCATTACTGCATCCCTCACTCCCACACATTGACGAATTCACACGGAAATTCCGTCGATATGAAATACGAGTACTATGTGTTCTAAGACATTTCCTTCTAAATCGAGTAACGTTTCTATGGAAACGACAGGATTTTCTTTTGGGATACGACAATCTCATTTCCGATCCACTAATCCTTCTTTACTGTATCTCTCACTCCCAAACATTGACGAATTCACACGGAAATTGCGTCGCTATGAAATACGAGTACTATGTGTTCTAAGACATTTCCTTCTAAATCGAGTAACGTTTCTATGGAAACGACAGGATTTTCTTTTGGGATACGACAATCACATTTCCGATCCACTAATCCTTCTTTACTGCATCCCTCACTCCCACACATTGACGAATTCACACGGAAATTGCGTCGCTATGAAATACGAGTACTATGTGTTCTAAGACATTTCCTTCTAAATCGAGTAACGCTTCTATGGAAACGACAGGATTTTCTTTTGGGATACGACAATTTCATTTCCGATCCTCTAATCCTTCTTTACTGCATCCCTCACTCCCAAACATTGACGAATTCACACGGAAATTGCGTCGCTATGAAATACGAGTATTATGTGTTCTAAGACATTTCCTTCTAAATCGAGTAACGTCTCTATGGAAGCGACAGGATTTTCTATTGGGATACGACAATCACATTTCCGATCCACTAATCCTTCTTTACTGCATCCCTCACTCCCACACATTGACGAATTCACACGGAAATTGCTTCGCTATGAAATACGAGTACTAAGTGTTCTAAGACATTTCCTTCTAAATCGAGTAACGTTTCTATGGAAACGACAGGATTTTCTTTTGGGATACGACAATCTCATTTCCGATCCACTAATCCTTCTTTACTGCATCCCTCACTCCACACATGGACGAATTCACACGGAAATTGCGTCGCTATGAAATACGAGTACTATGTGTTCTAAGACATTTCCTTCTAAATCGAGTAACGTTTCTATGGAAATGACAGGATTTTCTTTTGGGATACGAAAATCACATTTCCGATCCACTAATCCTTCTTTACTGCATCCCTCACTCCTACACATTGACGAATTCACACGGAAATTCCGTCGCTACGAAATACGAGTATTATGTGTTCTACGACAATTCCTTCTACATCGAGTAACGATTCTATGGAAACGACAGGATTTTCTTTTGGGATACGACAATCTCATTTCCAATCCATTAATCCTTCTTTACTGAATCCCTCACTCCCACACATTGAAGAATTCACACGGAAAATGCGTCGCTATGAAATACGAGTACTATGTGTTCTAAAATATTTCCTTGTAAATCGAGTAACGTTTCTATGGAAACGACCGGATTTTCTTTTGGGATGCGACAATCACATTTCCGATCCACTAATCCTTCTTTACTGTATCCCTCACTCCCACACATTGACGAATTCACACGGAAATTACTTCGCTATGAATAACGAGTACTATGTGTTCTAAGACATTTCCTTCTAAATCGAGTAACGTTTCTATGGAAACGACAGGATTTTCTTTTGGGATACGACAATCTCATTTCCGATCCACTAATCCTTCTTTACAGCATCCCTCACTCCCAAACATTGACGAATTCACACGGATATTGCGTCGCTATGAAATACGAGTACTATGTGTTCTAAGACATTTCCTTCTAAATCGAGTAACGTTTCTATGGAAACGACAGGATTTTCTTTTGGGATACGACAATCACATTTCCGATCCACTAATCCTTCTTTACTGCATCCCTCACTCCCACACATTGACGAATTCACACGGAATATGCTTCGCTATGAAATACGAGTACTATGTGTTCTAAGACATTTCCTTCTAAATCGAGTAACGTTTCTATGGAAACGACAGGATTTTCTTTTGGGATACGACAATCTCATTTCCGATCCACTAATCCTTCTTTACTGCATCCCTCACTCCCAAACATTGACGAATTCACACGGAAATTGCGTCGCTATGAAATACGAGTACTATGTGTTCTAAGACATTTCCTTCTAAATCGAGTAACGTTTCTATGGAAACGACAGGATTTTCTTTTGGGATACGACAATCACATTTCCGATCCACTAATCCTTCTTTACTGCATTCCTCACTCCCACACATTGACGAATTCACACGGAAGATGCTTCGCTATGAAATACGAGTACTATGTGTTCTAAGACATTTCCTTCTAAATCGAGTAACGTTTCTATGGAAACGACAGGATTTTCTTTTGGGATACGACAATCACATTTCCGATCCATTAATCCTTCTTTACTGCATCCCTCACTCCCACACATTGACGAATTCACACGGAAATTGCGTCGCTATGAATTACGAGTACTATGTGTTCAAAGACATTTCCTTCTAAATCGAGTAACGTTTCTATGGAAACGACAGGATTTTCTTTTGGGATACGACAATCACATTTACGATCCACTAATCCTTCTTTACTGCATCCCTCACTCCCACACATTGACGATTTCACAAGGAAATTGCTTCGCTATGAAATACGAGTACTATGTGTTGTAAGACATTTCCTTCTAAATGGCGTAACGTTTCTATGGAAACGACAGGATTTTCTTTTGGGATACGACAATCACATTTCCGATCCACTAATCCTTCTTTACTGCATCCCTCACTCCCACACATTGACGAATTCACACGGAAATTGCGTCGCTATGAAATACGAGTACTATGTGTTCTAAGACATTTCCTTCTAAATCGAGTAACGTTTCTATGGAAACGACAGGATTTTCTTTTGGGATACGACAATCTCATTTCCGATCCACTAATCCTTCTTTACTGCATCCCTCACTCCCACACACTGACGAATTCACACGGAAATTCCGTCGCTATGAAGTACGAGTACTATGTGTTCTAAGACATTTCCTTCTAAATCGAGTAACGTTTCTATGGAAACGACAGAATTTTCCTTTGGGATACGACAATCTCATATCCGATCCACTAATCCTTCTTTACTGCATCCCTCACTCCCACATATTGACGAACTCACACGGAAATTGCGTCCCTATGAAATACGAGTACTATGTAATCTGAGACATTTCCTTCTAAATCGAGTATCGTTTCTATGGAAACGACAGGATTTTCTTTTGGGATACGACAATCTCATTTCCGATCCACTAATCCTTCTTTACTGCATCCCTCACTCCCACACACTGACGAATTCACACGGAAAGACCGTCGCTATGAAATACGAGTACTATGTGTTCTAAGACATTTCCTTCTAAATCGAGTAACGTTTCTATGGAAACGACAGGATTTTCTTTTGGGATACAACAATCACATTTTCCGATCCACTAATCCTTCTTTACTGCATCCCTCACTCCCACACATTGACGAATTCACACGGAAATTGCGTCGCTATGAAATACGAGTACTATGTGTTCTAAGACATTTCCTTCTAAATCGAGTAACGTTTCTATGGAAACGACAGGATTTTCTTTTGGGATACGGCAATCACATTTCCGATCCACTAATCCTTTTTTACTGCATCCCTCACTAACACACATTGACGAATTCACACGGAAATTGCGTCGCCATGAAATACGAGTACTATGTGTTCTAAGACATTTCCTTCTAAATCGTGTAACGTTTCTATGGAAACGACAGGATTTTCCTTTGGGATACGACAAACTCATTTCGGTTCCACTAATCCTTCTTTACTGCATCCCTCACTCCCACATATTGACGAATTCACACGGAAATTGCTTCCCTATGAAATACGAGTACTATGTAATCTAAGACATTTCCTTCTAAATCGAGTAACGTTTCTATGGAAACGACAGGATTTTCTTTTGGGATACGACAATCACATTTCCGATCCACTAATCCTTCTTTACTGCATCCCTCACTAACACACATTGACGAATTCACACGGAAATTGCGTCGCTATGAAATACGAGTACTATGTGTTCTAAGACATTTCCTTCTAAATCGAGTAACGTTTCTATGGAAACGACAGGATTTTCCTTTGGGATACGACAATCTCATTTCCGAGCAACTAATCCTTCTTTACTGCATCCCTCACTCCCACATATTGACGAATTCACACGGAAATTCCGTCCCTATGAAATACGAGTACTATGTGTTCTAAGACATTTCCTTCTAAATCGAGTAACGTTTCTATGGAAACGACAGGATTTTCTTTTGGGATACGACAATCACATTTCCGATCCACTAATCCTTCTTTACTGCATCCCTCACTCCCAAACATTGACGAATTCACACGGAAATTCCGTCGCTATGAAATACGAGTACTATGTGTTCTAAGACATTTCCTTCTAAATCGAGTAACGTTTCTATGGAAACGACAGGATTTTCTTTTGGGATACGACAATCACATTTCCGATCCACTAATCCTTTTTTACTGCATCCCTCACTAACACACATTGACGAATTCACACGGAAATTGCGTCGCCATGAAATACGAGTACTATGTGTTCTAAGACATTTCCTTCTAAATCGAGTAACGTTTCTATGGGAACGACAGGATTTTCTTTTGGGATACGACAATCACATTTTCCGATCCACTAATCCTTCTTTACTGCATCCCTCACTCCCACACATTGACGAATTCACACGGAAATTGCGTCGCTATGAAATACGAGTATTATGTGTTCTAAGACATTTCCTTCTAAATCGAGTAACGTTTCTATGGAAACGACAGGATTTTCTTTTGGGATACGACAATCACATTTCGATCCACTAATCCTTTTTTACTGCATCCCTCACTAACACACATTGACGAATTCGCACGGAAATTGCGTCGCTATGAAATACGAGTACTATGTGTTCTGAGACATTTCCTTCTAAATCGAGTAACGTTTCTATGGAAACGACAGGACTTTCTTTTGGGATACGACAATTTCATTTCCGATCCACTAATCCTTCTTTACTGCATCCCTCACTCCCACACACTGACGAATTCACACGGAAAGTCCGTCGCTATGAAATACGAGTACTATGTGTTCTAAGACATTTCCTTCTAAATCGAGTAACGTTTCTATGGAAACGACAGGATTTTCTTTTGGGATACGACAATCACATTTTCCGATCCACTAATCCTTCTTTACTGCATCCCTCACTCCCACACATTGACGAATTCACACGGAAATTGCGTCGCTATGAAATACGAGTACTATGTGTTCTAAGACATTTCCTTCTAAATCGAGTAACGTTTCTATGGAAACGACAGGATTTTCTTTTGGGATACGACAATCACATTTCCGATCCACTAATCCTTTTTTACTGCATCCCTCACTAACACACATTGACGAATTCACACGGAAATTGCGTCGCCATGAAATACGAGTACTATGTGTTCTAAGACATTTCCTTCTAAATCGTGTAACGTTTCTATGGAAACGACAGGATTTTCCTTTGGGATACGACAAACTCATTTCGGTTCCACTAATCCTTCTTTACTGCATCCCTCACTCCCACATATTGACGAATTCACACGGAAATTGCTTCCCTATGAAATACGAGTACTATGTAATCTAAGACATTTCCTTCTAAATCGAGTAACGTTTCTATGGAAACGACAGGATTTTCCTTTGGGATACGACAATCTCATTTCCGAGCAACTAATCCTTCTTTACTGCATCCCTCACTCCCACATATTGACGAATTCACACGGAAATTGCGTCCCTATGAAATACGAGTACTATGTGTTCTAAGACATTTCCTTCTAAATCGAGTAACGTTTCTATGGAAACGACAGGATTTTCTTTTGGGATACGACAATCACATTTCCGATCCACTAATCCTTTTTTACTGCATCCCTCACTAACACACATTGACGAATTCACACGGAAATTGCGTCGCCATGAAATACGAGTACTATGTAATCTAAGACATTTCCTTCTAAATCGAGTAACGTTTCTATGGAAACGACAGGATTTTCTTTTGGGATACGACAATCACATTTTCCGATCCACTAATCCTTCTTTACTGCATCCCTCACTCCCACACATTGACGAATTCACACGGAAATTGCGTCGCTATGAAATACGAGTATTATGTGTTCTAAGACATTTCCTTCTAAATCGAGTAACGTTTCTATGGAAACGACAGGATTTTCTTTTGGGATACGACAATCACATTTCGATCCACTAATCCTTCTTTACTGCATCCCTCACTCCCACACATTGACGAATTCGCACGGAAATTGCGTCGCTATGAAATACGAGTACTATGTGTTCTGAGACATTTCCTTCTAAATCGAGTAACGTTTCTATGGAAACGACAGGACTTTCTTTTGGGATACGACAATTTCATTTCCGATCCACTAATCCTTCTTTACTGCATCCCTCACTCCCACACACTGACGAATTCACACGGAAAGTCCGTCGCTATGAAATACGAGTACTATGTGTTCTAAGACATTTCCTTCTAAATCGAGTAACGTTTCTATGGAAACGACAGGATTTTCTTTTGGGATACGACAATCACATTTTCCGATCCACTAATCCTTCTTTACTGCATCCCTCACTCCCACACATTGACGAATTCACACGGAAATTGCGTCGCTATGAAATACGAGTACTATGTGTTCTAAGACATTTCCTTCTAAATCGAGTAACGTTTCTATGGAAACGACAGGATTTTCTTTTGGGATACGGCAATCACATTTCCGATCCACTAATCCTTTTTTACTGCATCCCTCACTAACACACATTGACGAATTCACACGGAAATTGCGTCGCCATGAAATACGAGTACTATGTGTTCTAAGACATTTCCTTCTAAATCGTGTAACGTTTCTATGGAAACGACAGGATTTTCCTTTGGGATACGACAAACTCATTTCGGTTCCACTAATCCTTCTTTACTGCATCCCTCACTCCCACATATTGACGAATTCACACGGAAATTGCTTCCCTATGAAATACGAGTACTATGTAATCTAAGACATTTCCTTCTAAATCGAGTAACGTTTCTATGGAAACGACAGGATTTTCTTTTGGGATACGACAATCACATTTCCGATCCACTAATCCTTCTTTACTGCATCCCTCACTAACACACATTGACGAATTCACACGGAAATTGCGTCGCTATGAAATACGAGTACTATGTGTTCTAAGACATTTCCTTCTAAATCGAGTAACGTTTCTATGGAAACGACAGGATTTTCCTTTGGGATACGACAATCTCATTTCCGAGCAACTAATCCTTCTTTACTGCATCCCTCACTCCCACATATTGACGAATTCACACGGAAATTGCGTCCCTATGAAATACGAGTACTATGTGTTCTAAGACATTTCCTTCTAAATCGAGTAACGTTTCTATGGAAACGACAGGATTTTCTTTTGGGATACGACAATCACATTTCCGATCCACTAATCCTTCTTTACTGCATCCCTCACTCCCAAACATTGACGAATTCACACGGAAATTCCGTCGCTATGAAATACGAGTACTATGTGTTCTAAGACATTTCCTTCTAAATCGAGTAACGTTTCTATGGAAACGACAGGATTTTCTTTTGGGATACGACAATCACATTTCCGATCCACTAATCCTTTTTTACTGCATCCCTCACTAACACACATTGACGAATTCACACGGAAATTGCGTCGCCATGAAATACGAGTACTATGTGTTCTAAGACATTTCCTTCTAAATCGAGTAACGTTTCTATGGAAACGACAGGATTTTCTTTTGGGATACGACAATCACATTTTCCGATCCACTAATCCTTCTTTACTGCATCCCTCACTCCCACACATTGACGAATTCACACGGAAATTGCGTCGCTATGAAATACGAGTATTATGTGTTCTAAGACATTTCCTTCTAAATCGAGTAACGTTTCTATGGAAACGACAGGATTTTCTTTTGGGATACGACAATCACATTTCGATCCACTAATCCTTTTTTACTGCATCCCTCACTAACACACATTGACGAATTCGCACGGAAATTGCGTCGCTATGAAATACGAGTACTATGTGTTCTGAGACATTTCCTTCTAAATCGAGTAACGTTTCTATGGAAACGACAGGACTTTCTTTTGGGATACGACAATTTCATTTCCGATCCACTAATCCTTCTTTACTGCATCCCTCACTCCCACACACTGACGAATTCACACGGAAAGTCCGTCGCTATGAAATACGAGTACTATGTGTTCTAAGACATTTCCTTCTAAATCGAGTAACGTTTCTATGGAAACGACAGGATTTTCTTTTGGGATACGACAATCACATTTTCCGATCCACTAATCCTTCTTTACTGCATCCCTCACTCCCACACATTGACGAATTCACACGGAAATTGCGTCGCTATGAAATACGAGTACTATGTGTTCTAAGACATTTCCTTCTAAATCGAGTAACGTTTCTATGGAAACGACAGGATTTTCTTTTGGGATACGACAATCACATTTCCGATCCACTAATCCTTTTTTACTGCATCCCTCACTAACACACATTGACGAATTCACACGGAAATTGCGTCGCCATGAAATACGAGTACTATGTGTTCTAAGACATTTCCTTCTAAATCGTGTAACGTTTCTATGGAAACGACAGGATTTTCCTTTGGGATACGACAAACTCATTTCGGTTCCACTAATCCTTCTTTACTGCATCCCTCACTCCCACATATTGACGAATTCACACGGAAATTGCTTCCCTATGAAATACGAGTACTATGTAATCTAAGACATTTCCTTCTAAATCGAGTAACGTTTCTATGGAAACGACAGGATTTTCCTTTGGGATACGACAATCTCATTTCCGAGCAACTAATCCTTCTTTACTGCATCCCTCACTCCCACATATTGACGAATTCACACGGAAATTGCGTCCCTATGAAATACGAGTACTATGTGTTCTAAGACATTTCCTTCTAAATCGAGTAACGTTTCTATGGAAACGACAGGATTTTCTTTTGGGATACGACAATCACATTTCCGATCCACTAATCCTTTTTTACTGCATCCCTCACTAACACACATTGACGAATTCACACGGAAATTGCGTCGCCATGAAATACGAGTACTATGTAATCTAAGACATTTCCTTCTAAATCGAGTAACGTTTCTATGGAAACGACAGGATTTTCTTTTGGGATACGACAATCACATTTTCCGATCCACTAATCCTTCTTTACTGCATCCCTCACTCCCACACATTGACGAATTCACACGGAAATTGCGTCGCTATGAAATACGAGTATTATGTGTTCTAAGACATTTCCTTCTAAATCGAGTAACGTTTCTATGGAAACGACAGGATTTTCTTTTGGGATACGACAATCACATTTCGATCCACTAATCCTTCTTTACTGCATCCCTCACTCCCACACATTGACGAATTCGCACGGAAATTGCGTCGCTATGAAATACGAGTACTATGTGTTCTGAGACATTTCCTTCTAAATCGAGTAACGTTTCTATGGAAACGACAGGACTTTCTTTTGGGATACGACAATTTCATTTCCGATCCACTAATCCTTCTTTACTGCATCCCTCACTCCCACACACTGACGAATTCACACGGAAAGTCCGTCGCTATGAAATACGAGTACTATGTGTTCTAAGACATTTCCTTCTAAATCGAGTAACGTTTCTATGGAAACGACAGGATTTTCTTTTGGGATACGACAATCACATTTTCCGATCCACTAATCCTTCTTTACTGCATCCCTCACTCCCACACATTGACGAATTCACACGGAAATTGCGTCGCTATGAAATACGAGTACTATGTGTTCTAAGACATTTCCTTCTAAATCGAGTAACGTTTCTATGGAAACGACAGGATTTTCTTTTGGGATACGACAATCACATTTCCGATCCACTAATCCTTTTTTACTGCATCCCTCACTAACACACATTGACGAATTCACACGGAAATTGCGTCGCCATGAAATACGAGTACTATGTGTTCTAAGACATTTCCTTCTAAATCGTGTAACGTTTCTATGGAAACGACAGGATTTTCCTTTGGGATACGACAAACTCATTTCGGTTCCACTAATCCTTCTTTACTGCATCCCTCACTCCCACATATTGACGAATTCACGCGGAAATTGCTTCCCTATGAAATACGAGTACTATGTAATCTAAGACATTTCCTTCTAAATCGAGTAACGTTTCTATGGAAACGACAGGATTTTCTTTTGGGATACGACAATCACATTTCCGATCCACTAATCCTTCTTTACTGCATCCCTCACTAACACACATTGACGAATTCACACGGAAATTGCGTCGCTATGAAATACGAGTACTATGTGTTCTAAGACATTTCCTTCTAAATCGAGTAACGTTTCTATGGAAACGACAGGATTTTCCTTTGGGATACGACAATCTCATTTCCGAGCCACTAATCCTTCTTTACTGCACCCCTCACTCCCACATATTGACGAATTCACACGGAAATTGCGTCCCTATGAAATACGAGTACTATGTGTTCTAAGACATTTCCTTCTAAATCGAGTAACGTTTCTATGGAAACGACAGGATTTTCTTTTGGGATACGACAATCACATTTCCGATCCACTAATCCTTCTTTACTGCATCCCTCACTCCCAAACATTGACGAATTCACACGGAAATTCCGTCGCTATGAAATACGAGTACTATGTGTTCTAAGACATTTCCTTCTAAATCGAGTAACGTTTCTATGGAAACGACAGGATTTTCTTTTGGGATACGACAATCACATTTTCCGATCCACTAATCTTTCTTTACTGCATCCCTCACTCCCACACATTGACGAATTCACACGGAAATTGCGTCGCTATGAAATACGAGTATTATGTGTTCTAAGACATTTCCTTCTTAATCGAGTAACGTTTCTATGGAAACGACAGGATTTTCTTTTGGGATACGACAATCACATTTCCGATCCACTAATCCTTTTTTACTGCATCCCTCACTAACACACATTGACGAATTCGCACGGAAATTGCGTCGCTTTGAAATACGAGTACTATGTGTTCTAAGACATTTTCTTCTAAATCGAGTAACGTTACTATGGAAACGACAGGATTTTCTTTTGGGATACGATAATCACATTTTCCGATCCACTAATCCTTCTTTACTGCATCCCTCACTCCCACACATTGACGAATTCACACGGAAATTGCGTCGCTATAAATTACGAGTACTATGTGTTCTAAGACATTTCCTTCTAAATCGAGTAACGTTTCTATGGAAACGACAGGATTTTCTTTTGGGATACGACAATCACATTTCCGATCCACTAATCCTTCTTTACTGCATCCCTCACTCCCACACATTGACGAATTCACACGGAAAATGCGTCGCTATGAAATACGAGTACTATGTGTTCTAAGACATTTCCTTCTAAATCGAGTAACGTTTCTATGGAAACGACAGGACTTTCTTTTGGGATACGACAATCTCATTTCCGATCCACTAATCCTTCTTTACTGCATCCCTCACTCCCACACACTGACGAATTCACACGGAAATTGCGTCGCTATGAAATACGAGTACTATGTGTTCTAAGACATTTCCTTCTAAATCGAGTAACGTTTCTATGGAAACGACAGGATTTTCTTTTGGGATACGACAATCACATTTCCGATCCACTAATCCTTTTTTACTGCATCCCTCACTCCCACACACTGACGAATTCACACGGAAATTCCGTCGCTATGAAATACAAGTACTATGTGTTGTAAGACATTTCCTTCTAAATCGAGTAACGTTTCTATGGAAACGACAGGATTTTCTTTTGGGATACGACAATCTCATTTCCGATCCACTAATCCTCCTTTACTGCATCCCTCACTCCCACACACTGACGAATTCACACGGAAAGTCCGTCGCTATGAAATACGAGTACTATGTGTTCTAAGACATTTCCTTCTAAATCGAGTAACGATTCTATGGAAACGACAGGATTTTCTTTTGGGATACGACAATCACATTTCCGATCCACTAATCCTTCTTTACTGCATCCCTCACGCCCACACATTGACGAACTCACACGGAAATTGCGTCGCTATGAAATACGAGTACTATGTGTTCTAAGACATTTCCTTCTAAATCGAGTATCGTTTCTATGGAAACGACAGGAATTTCTTTTGGGATACGACCATCACATTTCCGATCCACTAATCCTTCTTTACTGCATCCCTCACTCCCACACATTGACGATTTCACACGGAAATTGCTTCGCTATGAAATACGAGTACTATGTGTTGTAAGACATTTCCTTCTAAATGGAGTAACGTTTCTATGGAAACGACAGGATTTTCTTTTGGGATACGACAATCACATTTCCGATCCACTAATCCTTCTTTACTGCATCCCTCACTCCCACACATTGACGAATTCACACGGAAATTGCGTCGCTATGAAATACGAGTACTATGTGTTCTAAGACATTTCCTTCTAAATCGAGTAACGTTTCTATGGAAACGACAGGATTTTCTTTTGGGATACGACAATCTCATTTCCGATCCACTAATCCTTCTTTACTGCATCCATCACTCCCACACATTGACCAATTCACACGGAAATTCCGTCGCTATGAAGTACGAGTACTATGTGTTCTAAGACATTTCCTTCTAAATCGAGTAACGTTTCTATGGAAACGACAGGATTTTCTTTTGGGATATGACAATCACATTTCCGATCCACTAATCGTTCATTACTGCATCCCTCACTCCCACACATTGACGAATTCACACGGAAATTCCGTCGCTATGAAATACGAGTACTATGTGTTCTAAGACATTTCCTTCTAAATCGAGTAACGTTTCTATGGAAACGACAGGATTTTCTTTTGGGATACGACAATCTCATTTCCGATCCACTAATCCTTCTTTACTGCATCTCTCACTCCCAAACATTGACGAATTCACACGGAAATTGCGCCGCTATGAAATACGAGTACTATGTGTTCTAAGACATTTCTTTCTAAATCGAGTAACGTTTCTATGGAAACGACAGGATTTTCTTTTGGGATACGACAATCACATTTCCGATCCACTAATCCATCTTTACTGCATCCCTCACTCCCACACATTGACGAGTTCACACGGAAATTGCGTCGCTATGAAATACGATTACTATGTGTTCTAAGGCATTTCCTTCTAAATCGAGTAACGTTTCTATGGAAACGACAGGATTTTCTTTTGGGATACGACAATCTCATTTCCGATCCACTAATCCTACTTTACTGCATCCCTCACTCCCAAACATTGACGAATTCACACGGAATATGCTTCGCTATGAAATACGAGTACTATGTGTTGTAAGACATTTCCTTCTAAATCGAGTAACGTTTCTATGGAAACGACAGGATTTTCTTTTGCGATACGACAATCTCATTTCCGATCCACTAATCCTTCTTTACTGCATCCCTCACTCCCACACACTGACGAATTCACACGGAAAGTCCGTCGCTATGAAATACGAGTACTATGTGTTCTAAGACATTTCCTTCTAAATCGAGTAACGTTTCTATGGAAACGACAGGATTTTCTTTTGGGATACGACAATCACATTTCCGATCCACTAATCCTTCTTTACTGCATCCCTCACGCCCACACATTCACGAACTCACACGGAAATTGCGTCGCTATGAAATACGAGTACTATGTGTTCTAAGACATTTCCTTCTAAATCGAGTAACGTTTCTATGGAAACGACAGGAATTTCTTTTGGGATACGACAATCACATTTCCGATCCACTAATCCTTCTTTACTGCATCCCTCACTCCCACACATTGACGAATTCACACGGAAATTCCGTCGCTATGAAGTACGAGCACTATGTGTTCTAAGACATTTCCTTCTAAATCGAGTAACGTTTCTATGGAAAAGACAGGATTTTCTTTTGGGATATGACAATCACATTTCCGATCCACTAATCGTTCATTACTGCATCCCTCACTCCCACACATTGACGAAATCACACGGAAATTCCGTCGATATGAAATACGAGTACTATGTGTTCTAAGACATTTCCTTCTAAATCGAGTAACGTTTCTATGGAAACGACAGGATTTTCTTTTGGGATACGACAATCTCATTTCCGATCCACTAATCCTTCTTTACTGCATCTCTCACTCCCAAACATTGACGAATTCACACGGAAATTGCGTCGCTATGAATTACGAGTACTATGTGTTCTAAGACATTTCCTTCTAAATCGAGTAACGTTTCTATGGAAACGACAGGATTTTCTTTTGGGATACGACAATCACATTTCCGATCCACTAATCCTTCTTTACTGCATCCCTCACTCCCACACATTGACGAATTCACACGGAAATTGCGTCGCTATGAAATACGAGTACTATGTGTTCTAAGACATTTCCTTCTAAATTGAGTAACGTTTCTATGGAAATGACAGGATTTTCTTTTGGGATACGAAATTCACATTTCCGATCCACTAATCCTTCTTTACTGCATCCCTCACTCCCACACATTGACGAATTCACACGGAAATTGCTTCGCTATGAAATACGAGTACTATGTGTTCTAAAATATTTCCTTGTAAATCGAGTAACGTTTCTATGGAAACGACCGGATTTTCTTTTGGGATGCGACAATCACATTTCCGATCCACTAATCCTTCTTTACTGTATCCCTCACTCCCACACATTGACGAATTCACACGGAAATTGCTTCGCTATGAATAACGAGTACTATGTGTTCTAAGACATTTCCTTCTAAATCGAGTAACGTTTCTATGGAAACGACAGGATTTTCTTTTGGGATACGACAATCTCATTTCCGATCCACTAATCCTTCTTTACAGCATCCCTCACTCCCAAACATTGACGAATTCACACGGATATTGCGTCGCTATGAAATACGAGTACTATGTGTTCTAAGACATTTCCTTCTAAATCGAGTAACGTTTCTATGGAAACGACAGGATTTTCTTTTGGGATACGACAATCACATTTCCGATCCACTAATCCTTCTTTACTGCATCCCTCACTCCCACACATTGACGAATTCACACGGAATATGCTTCGCTATGAAATACGAGTACTATGTGTTCTAAGACATTTCCTTCTAAATCGAGTAACGTTTCTATGGAAACGACAGGATTTTCTTTTGGGATACGACAATCTCATTTCCGATCCACTAATCCTTCTTTACTGCATCCCTCACTCCCAAACATTGACGAATTCACACGGAAATTGCGTCGCTATGAAATACGAGTACTATGTGTTCTAAGACATTTCCTTCTAAATCGAGTAACGTTTCTATGGAAACGACAGGATTTTCTTTTGGGATACGACAATCACATTTCCGATCCACTAATCCTTCTTTACTGCATTCCTCACTCCGACACATTGACGAATTCACACGGAAGATGCTTCGCTATGAAATACGAGTACTATGTGTTCTAAGACATTTCCTTCTAAATCGAGTAACGTTTCTATGGAAACGACAGGATTTTCTTTTGGGATACGACAATCACATTTCCGATCCACTAATCCTTCTTTACTGCATCCCTCACTCCCACACATTGACGAATTCACACGGAAATTGCGTCGCTATGAATTACGAGTACTATGTGTTCTAAGACATTTCCTTCTAAATCGAGTAACGTTTCTATGGAAACGACAGGATTTTCTTTTGGGATACGACAATCACATTTCCGATCCACTAATCCTTCTTTACTGCATCCCTCACTCCCACACATTAACGATTTCACAAGGAAATTGCTTCGCTATGAAATACGAGTACTATGTGTTGTAAGACATTTCCTTCTAAATGGCGTAACGTTTCTATGGAAACGACAGGATTTTCTTTTGGGAAACGACAATCACATTTCCGATCCACTAATCCTTCTTTACTGCATCCCTCACTCCCACACATTGACGAATTCACACGGAAATTGCGTCGCTATGAAATACGAGTACTATGTGTTCTATGACATTTCCTTCTAAATCGAGTAACGTTTCTATGGAAACGACAGGATTTTCTTTTGGGATACGACAATCTCATTTCCGATCCACTAATCCTTCTTTACTGCATCCCTCACTCCCACACATTGACGAATTCACACGGAAATTCCGTCGCTATGAAGTACGAGTACTATGTGTTCTAAGACATTTCCTTCTAAATCGAGTAACGTTTCTATGGAAACGACAGGATTTTCTTTTGGGATACGACAATCACATTTCCGATCCACTAATCCTTCTTTACTGCATCCCTCACTCCCACACATTGACGAATTCACACGGAAATTGCGTCGCTATGAAATACGAGTACTATGTGTTCTAAGACATTTCCTTCTAAATCGAGTAACGTTTCTATGGAAACGACAGGATTTTCTTTTGGGATACGACAATCACATTTCCGATCCACTAATCCTTCTTTACTGCATCCCTCACTCCCACACATTGACGAATTCACACGGAAATTGCGTCGCTATGAATTACGAGTACTATGTGTTCTAAGACATTTCCTTCTAAATCGAGTAACGTTTCTATGGAAACGACAGGATTTTCTTTTGGGATACGACAATCACATTTCCGATCCACTAATCCTTCTTTACTGCATCCCTCACTCCCACACATTGACGATTTCACAAGGAAATTGCTTCGCTATGAAATACGAGTACTATGTGTTGTAAGACATTTCCTTCTAAATGGCGTAACGTTTCTATGGAAACGACAGGATTTTCTTTTGGGATACGACAATCACATTTCCGATCCACTAATCCTTCTTTACTGCATCCCTCACTCCCACACATTGACGAGTTCACACGGAAATTGCGTCGCTATGAAATACGATTACTATGTGTTCTAAGACATTTCCTTCTAAATCGAGTAACGTTTCTATGGAAACGACAGGATTTTCTTTTGGGATACGACAATCTCATTTCCGATCCACTAATCCTTCTTTACTGCATCCCTCACTCCCAAACATTGACGAATTCACACGGAATATGCTTCGCTATGAAATACGAGTACTATGTGTTCTAAGACATTTCCTTCTAAATCGAGTAACGTTTCTATGGAAATGACAGGATTTTCTTTTGGGATACGAAAATCACATTTCCGATCCACTAATCCTTCTTTACTGCATCCCTCACTCCCACACATTGACGAATTCACACGGAAATTCCGTCGCTATGAAGTACGAGTACTATGTGTTCTAAGACATTTCCTTCTAAATCGAGTAACGTTTCTATGGAAACGACAGGATTTTCTTTTGGGATACGACAATCACATTTCCGATCCACTAATCCTTCTTTACTGCATCCCTCACTCCCACACATTGACGAATTCACACGGAAATTGCGTCGCTATGAAATACGAGTACTATGTGTTCTAAGACATTTCCTTCTAAATCGAGTAACGTTTCTATGGAAACGACAGGATTTTCTTTTGGGATACGACAATCACATTTCCGATCCACTAATCCTTCTTTACAGCATCCCTCACTCCCACACATTGACGAATTCACACGGAAATTGCGTCGCTATGAATTACGAGTACTATGTGTTCTAAGACATTTCCTTCTAAATCGAGTAACGTTTCTATGGAAACGACAGGATTTTCTTTTGGGATACGACAATCACATTTCCGATCCACTAATCCTTCTTTACTGCATCCCTCACTCCCACACATTGACGATTTCACAAGGAAATTGCTTCGCTATGAAATACGAGTACTATGTGTTGTAAGACATTTCCTTCTAAATGGCGTAACGTTTCTATGGAAACGACAGGATTTTCTTTTGGGATACGACAATCACATTTCCGATCCACTAATCCTTCTTTACTGCATCCCTCACTCCCACACATTGACGAATCCACACGGAAATTGCGTCGCTATGAAATACGAGTACTATGTGTTCTAAGACATTTCCTTCTAAATCGAGTCACGTTTCTATGGAAACGACAGGATTTTCTTTTGGGATACGACAATCTCATTTCCGATCCACTAATCCTTCTTTACTGCATCCCTCACTCCCAAACATTGACGAATTCACACGGATATTGCGTCGCTATGAAATACGAGTACTATGTGTTCTAAGACATTTCCTTCTAAATCGAGTAACGTTTCTATGGAAACGACAGGATTTTCTTTTGGGATACGACAATCACATTTCCGATCCACTAATCCTTCTTTACTGCATCCCTCACTCCCACACATTGACGAGTTCACACGGAAATTGCGTCGCTATGAAATACGATTACTATGTGTTCTAAGACATTTCCTTCTAAATCGAGTAACGTTTCTATGGAAACGACAGGATTTTCTTTTGGGATACGACAATCTCATTTCCGATCCACTAATCCTTCTTTACTGCATCCCTCACTCCCAAACATTGACGAATTCACACGGAATATGCTTCGCTATGAAATACGAGTACTATGTGTTGTAAGACATTTCCTTCTAAATCGAGTAACGTTTCTATGGAAACGACAGGATTTTCTTTTGCGATACGACAATCTCATTTCCGATCCACTAATCCTTCTTTACTGCATCCCTCACTCCCACACACTGACGAATTCACACGGAAAGTCCGTCGCTATGAAATACGAGTACTATGTGTTCTAAGACATTTCCTTCTAAATCGAGTAACGTTTCTATGGAAACGACAGGATTTTCTTTTGGGATACGACAATCACATTTCCGATCCACTAATCCTTCTTTACTGCATCCCTCACGCCCACACATTGACGAACTCACACGGAAATTGCGTCGCTATGAAATACGAGTACTATGTGTTCTAAGACATTTCCTTCTAAATCGAGTAACGTTTCTATGGAAATGACAGGATTTTCTTTTGGGATACGAAAATCACATTTCCGATCCACTAATCCTTCTTTACTGCATCCCTCACTCCTACACATTGACGAATTCACACGGAAATTCCGTCGCTACGAAATACGAGTATTATGTGTTCTACGACATTTCCTTCTACATCGAGTAACGATTCTATGGAAACGACAGGATTTTCTTTTGGGATACGACAATCTCATTTCCAATCCATTAATCCTTCTTTACTGAATCCCTCACTCCCACACGTTGAAGAATTCACACGGAAAATGCGTCGCTATGAAATACGAGTTCTATGTGTTCTAAAATATTTCCTTGTAAATCGAGTAACGTTTCTATGAAACGACCGGATTTTCTTTTGGGATGCGACAATCACATTTCCGATCCACTAATCCTTCTTTACTGTATCCCTCACTCCCACACATTGACGAATTCACACGGAAATTGCTTCGCTATGAATAACGAGTACTATGTGTTCTAAGACATTTCCTTCTAAATCGAGTAACGTTTCTATGGAAACGACAGGATTTTCTTTTGGGATACGACAATCTCATTTCCGATCCACTAATCCTTCTTTACAGCATCCCTCACTCCCAAACATTGACGAATTCACACGGATATTGCGTCGCTATGAAATACGAGTACTATGTGTTCTAAGACATTTCCTTCTAAATCGAGTAACGTTTCTATGGAAACGACAGGATTTTCTTTTGGGATACGACAATCACATTTCCGATCCACTAATCCTTCTTTACTGCATCCCTCACTCCCACACATTGACGAATTCACACGGAATATGCTTCGCTATGAAATACGAGTACTATGTGTTCTAAGACATTTCCTTCTAAATCGAGTAACGTTTCTATGGAAACGACAGGATTTTCTTTTGGGATACGACAATCTCATTTCCGATCCACTAATCCTTCTTTACTGCATCCCTCACTCCCACACATTGACGAATTCACACGGAAATTGCGTCGCTATGAATTACGAGTACTATGTGTTCTAAGACATTTCCTTCTAAATCGAGTAACGTTTCTATGGAAACGACAGGATTTTCTTTTGGGATACGACAATCACATTTCCGATCCACTAATCCTTCTTTACTGCATCCCTCACTATCACACATTGACGATTTCACAAGGAAATTGCTTCGCTATGAAATACGAGTACTATGTGTTGTAAGACATTTCCTTCTAAATGGCGTAACGTTTCTATGGAAACGACAGGATTTTCTTTTGGGATACGACAATCACATTTCCGATCCACTAATCCTTCTTTACTGCATCCCTCACTCCCACACGTTGACGAATTCACACGGAAATTGCGTCGCTATGAAATACGAGTACTATGTGTTCTAAGACATTTCCTTCTAAATCGAGTAACGTTTCTATGGAAACGACAGGATTTTCTTTTGGGATACGACAATCTCATTTTCGATCCACTAATCCTTCTTTACTGCATCCCTCACTCCCACACATTGACGAATTCACACGGAAATTCCGTCGCTATGAAGTACGAGTACTATGTGTTCTAAGACATTTCCTTCTAAATCGAGTAACGTTTCTATGGAAAAGACAGGATTTTCTTTTGGGATATGACAATCACTTTTCCGATCCACTAATCGTTCTTTACTGCATCCCTCACTCCCACACATTGACGAATTCACACGGAAATTCCGTCGATATGAAATACGAGTACTATGTGTTCTAAGACATTTCCTTCTAAATCGAGTCACGTTTCTATGGAAACGACAGGATTTTCTTTTGGGATACGACAATCTCATTTCCGATCCACTAATCCTTCTTTACAGCATCCCTCACTCCCAAACATTGACGAATTCACACGGATATTGCGTCGCTATGAAATACGAGTACTATGAGTTCTAAGACATTTCCTTCTAAATCGAGTAACGTTTCTATGGAAACGACAGGATTTTCTTTTGGGATACGACAATCACATTTCCGATCCACTAATCCTTCTTTACTGCATCCCTCACTCCCACACATTGACGAGTTCACACGGAAATTGCGTCGCTATGAAATACGATTACTATGTGTTCTAAGACATTTCCTTCTAAATCGAGTAACGTTTCTATGGAAACGACAGGATTTTCTTTTGGGATACGACAATCTCATTTCCGATCCACTAATCCTTCTTTACTGCATCCCTCACTCCCAAACATTGACGAATTCACACGGAATATGCTTCGCTATGAAATACGAGTACTATGTGTTGTAAGACATTTCCTTCTAAATCGAGTAACGTTTCTATGGAAACGACAGGATTTTCTTTTGGGATACGACAATCTCATTTCCGATCCACTAATCCTTCTTTACTGCATCCCTCACTCCCACACACTGACGAATTCACACGGAAAGTCCGTCGCTATGAAATACGAGTACTATGTGTTCTAAGACATTTCCTTCTAAATCGAGTAACGTTTCTATGGAAACGACAGGATTTTCTTTTGGGATACGACAATCACATTTACGATCCACTAATCCTTCTTTACTGCATCCCTCACGCCCACACATTGACGAACTCACACGGAAATTGCGTCGCTATGAAATACGAGTACTATGTGTTCTAAGACATTTCCTTCTAAATCGAGTAACGTTTCTATGGAAACGACAGGAATTTCTTTTGGGATACGACAATCACATTTCCGATCCACTAATCCTTCTTTACTGCATCCCTCACTCCCACACATTGACGAATTCACACGGAAATTCCGTCGCTATGAAGTACGAGTACTATGTGTTCTAAGACATTTCCTTCTAAATCGAGTAACGTTTCTATGGAAAAGACAGGACTTTCTTTTGGGATATGACAATCACATTTCCGATCCACTAATCGTTCATTACTGCATCCCTCACTCCCACACATTGACGAATTCACACGGAAATTCCGTCGATATGAAATACCAGTACTATGTGTTCTAAGACATTTCCTTCTAAATCGAGTAACGTTTCTATGGAAACGACAGGATTTTCTTTTGGGATACGACAATCTCATTTCCGATCCACTAATCCTTCTTTACTGCATCTCTCACTCCCAAACATTGACGAATTCACACGGAAATTGCGTCGCTATGAAATACGAGTACTATGTGTTCTAAGACATTTCCTTCTAAATCGAGTAACGTTTCTATGGAAACGACAGGATTTTCTTTTGGGATACGACAATCACATTTCCAATCCACTAATCCTTCTTTACTGCATCCCTCACTCCCACACAATGACGAATTCACACGGAAATTGCGTCGCTATGAAATACGAGTACTATGTGTTCTAAGACATTTCCTTCTAAATCGAGTAACGCTTCTATGGAAACAACAGGATTTTCTTTTGGGATACGACAATCTCATTTCCGATCCTCTAATCCTTCTTTACTGCATCCCTCACTCCCAAACATTGACGAATTCACACGGAAATTGCGTCGCTATGAAATACGAGTATTATGTGTTCTAAGACATTTCCTTCTAAATCGAGTAACGTTTCTATGGATGCGACAGGATTTTCTTTTGGGATACGACAATCACATTTCCGATCCACTAATCCTTCTTTACTGCATCCCACACTCCCACACATTGACGAATTCACACGGAAATTGCTTCGCTATGAAATACGAGTACTAAGTGTTCTAAGACATTTCCTTCTAAATCGAGTAACGTTTCTATGGAAACGACAGGATTTTCTTTTGGGATACGACAATCTCATTTCCGATCCACTAATCCTTCTTTACTGCATCCCTCACTCCCACACATTGACGAATTCACACGGAAATTGCGTCGCTATGAAATACGAGTACTATGTGTTCTAAGACATTTCCTTCTAAATCGAGTAACGTTTCTATGGAAATGACAGGATTTTCTTTTGGGATACGAAAATCACATTTCCGATCCACTAATCCTTCTTTACTGCATCCCTCACTCCTACACATTGACGAATTCACACGGAAATTCCGTCGCTACGAAATACGAGTATTATGTGTTCTACGACATTTCCTTCTACATCGAGTAACGTTTCTATGGAAACGACAGGATTTTCTTTTGGGATACGACAATCTCATTTCCAAACCATTAATCCTTCTTTACTGAATCCCTCACTCCCACACATTGAAGAATTCACACGGAAAATGCGTCGCTATGAAATACGAGTACTATGTGTTCTAAAGTATTTCCTTGTAAATCGAGTAACGTTTCTATGGAAACGACCGGATTTTCTTTTGGGATGCGACAATCACATTTCCGATCCACTAATCCTTCTTTACTGTATCCCTCACTCCCACACATTGACGAATTCACACGGAAATTGCTTCGCTATGAATTACGAGTACTATGTGTTCTAAGACATTTCCTTCTAAATCGAGTAACGTTTCTATGGAAACGACAGGATTTTCTTTTGGGATACGACAATCTCATTTCCGATCCACTAATCCTTCTTTACAGCATCCCTCACTCCCAAACATTGACGAATTCACACGGATATTGCGTCGCTATGAAATACGAGTACTATGTGTTCTAAGACATTTCCTTCTAAATCGAGTAACGTTTCTATGGAAAAGACAGGATTTTCTTTTGGGATATGACAATCACTTTTCCGATCCACTAATCGTTCATTACTGCATCCCTCACTCCCACACATTGACGAATTCACACGGAAATTCCGTCGATATGAAATACGAGTACTATGTGTTCTAAGACATTTCCTTCTAAATCGAGTAACGTTTCTATGGAAACGACAGGATTTTCTTTTGGGATACGACAAACACATTTCCGATCCACTAATCCTTCTTTACTGCATTCCTCACTCCCACACATTGACGAATTCACACAGAAGATGCTTCGCTATGAAATACGAGTACTATGTGTTCTAAGACATTTCCTTCTAAATCGAGTAACGTTTCTATGGAAACGACAGGATTTTCTTTTGGGATACGACAATCTCATTTCCGATCCACTAATCCTTTTTTACTGCATCCCTCACTCCCAAACATTGACGAATTCACACGGAAATTGCGTCGCTATGAAATACGAGTTCTATGTGTTCTAAGACATTTCCTTCTAAATCGAGTAACGTTTCTATGGAAACGACAGGATTTTCTTTTGGGATACGACAATCACATTTCCGATCCACTAATCCTTCTTTACTGCATCCCTCACTCCCACACATTGACGATTTCACAAGGAAATTGCTTCGCTATGAAATACGAGTACTATGTGTTGTAAGACATTTCCTTCTAAGTGGCGTAACGTTTCTATGGAAACGACAGGATTTTCTTTTGGGATACGACAATCAAATTTCCGATCCACTAATCCTTCTTTACTGCATCCCTTACTCCCACACATTGACGAATTCACACGGAAATTGCGTCGCTATGAAATACGAGTACTATGTGTCCTAAGACATTTCCTTCTAAATCGAGTAACGTTTCTATGGAAACGACAGGATTTTCTTTTGGGATACGACAATCTCATTTCCGATCCACTAATCCTTCTTTACTGCATCCCTCACTCCCACACATTGACGAATTCACACGGAAATTCCGTCGCTATGAAGTACGAGTACTATGTGTTCTAAGACATTTCCTTCTAAATCGAGTAACGTTTCTATGGAAACGACAGGATTTTCTTTTGGGATACGACAATCTCATTTCCGATCCACTAATCCTTCTTTACTGCATCCCTCACTCCCAAACATTGACGAATTCACACGGAAATTGCGTCGCTATGAAATACGAGTACTATGTGTCCTAAGACATTTCCTTCTAAATCGAGTAACGTTTCTATGGAAACGACAGGATTTTCTTTTGGGATACGACAATCTCATTTCCGATCCACTAATCCTTCTTTACTGCATCCCTCACTCCCACACATTGACGAATTCACACGGAAATTGCGTCGCTATGAAATACGAGTACTATGTGTCCTAAGACATTTCCTTCTAAATCGAGTAACGTTTCTATGGAAACGACAGGATTTTCTTTTGGGATACGACAATCTCATTTCCGATCCACTAATCCTTCTTTACTGCATCCCTTACTCCCACACATTGACGAATTCACACGGAAATTGCGTCGCTATGAAATACGAGTACTATGTGTCCTAAGACATTTCCTTCTAAATCGAGTAACGTTTCTATGGAAACGACAGGATTTTCTTTTGGGATACGACAATCTCATTTCCGATCCACTAATCCTTCTTTACTGCATCCCTCACTCCCACACATTGACGAATTCACACGGAAATTGCGTCGCTATGAAATACGAGTACTATGTGTCCTAAGACATTTCCTTCTAAATCGAGTAACGTTTCTATGGAAACGACAGGATTTTCTTTTGGGATACGACAATCTCATTTCCGATCCACTAATCCTTCTTTACTGCATCCCTCACTCCCACACATTGACGAATTCACACGGAAATTCCGTCGCTATGAAGTACGAGTACTATGTGTTCTAAGACATTTCCTTCTAAATCGAGTAACGTTTCTATGGAAACGACAGGATTTTCTTTTGGGATACGACAATCTCATTTCCGATCCACTAATCCTTCTTTACTGCATCCCTCACTCCCAAACATTGACGAATTCACACGGAAATTGCGTCGCTATGAAATACGAGTACTATGTGTCCTAAGACATTTCCTTCTAAATCGAGTAACGTTTCTATGGAAACGACAGGATTTTCTTTTGGGATACGACAATCTCATTTCCGATAAACTAATCCTTCTTTACTGCATCCCTCACTCCCACACATTGACGAATTCACACGGAAATTCCGTCGCTATGAAGTACGAGTACTATGTGTCCTAAGACATTTCCTTCTAAATCGAGTAACGTTTCTATGGAAACGACAGGATTTTCTTTTGGGATACGACAATCACATTTCCGATCCACTAATCCTTCTTTACTGCATTCCTCACTCCCACACATTGACGAATTCACACGGAAGATGCTTCGCTATGAAATACGAGTACTATGTGTCCTAAGACATTTCCTTCTAAATCGAGTAACGTTTCTATGGAAACGACAGGATTTTCTTTTGGGATACGACAATCTCATTTCCGATCCACTAATCCTTCTTTACTGCATCCCTTACTCCCACACATTGACGAATTCACACGGAAGATGCTTCGCTATGAAATACGAGTACTATGTGTCCTAAGACATTTCCTTCTAAATCGAGTAACGTTTCTATGGAAACGACAGGATTTTCTTTTGGGATACGACAATCTCATTTCCGATCCACTAATCCTTCTTTACTGCAACCCTCACTCCCAAACATTGACGAATTCACACGGAAATTGCGTCGCTATGAAATACGAGTACTATGTGTCCTAAGACATTTCCTTCTAAATCGAGTAACGTTTCTATGGAAACGACAGGATTTTCTTTTGGGATACGACAATCTCATTTCCGATCCACTAATCCTTCTTTACTGCATCCCTCACTCCCAAACATTGACGAATTCACACGGAAATTGCGTCGCTATGAAATACGAGTACTATGTGTCCTAAGACATTTCCTTCTAAATCGAGTAACGTTTCTATGGAAACGACAGGATTTTCTTTTGGGATACGACAATCAAATTTCCGATCCACTAATCCTTCTTTACTGCATCCCTTACTCCCACACATTGACGAATTCACACGGAAATTGCGTCGCTATGAAATACGAGTACTATGTGTCCTAAGACATTTCCTTCTAAATCGAGTAACGTTTCTATGGAAACGACAGGATTTTCTTTTGGGATACGACAATCTCATTTCCGATCCACTAATCCTTCTTTACTGCATCCCTCACTCCCACACATTGACGAATTCACACGGAAATTGCGTCGCTATGAAATACGAGTACTATGTGTCCTAAGACATTTCCTTCTAAATCGAGTAACGTTTCTATGGAAACGACAGGATTTTCTTTTGGGATACGACAATCTCATTTCCGATCCACTAATCCTTCTTTACTGCATCCCTCACTCCCACACATTGACGAATTCACACGGAAATTCCGTCGCTATGAAGTACGAGTACTATGTGTTCTAAGACATTTCCTTCTAAATCGAGTAACGTTTCTATGGAAACGACAGGATTTTCTTTTGGGATACGACAATCTCATTTCCGATCCACTAATCCTTCTTTACTGCATCCCTCACTCCCACACATTGACGAATTCACACGGAAATTGCGTCGCTATGAAATACGAGTACTATGTGTCCTAAGACATTTCCTTCTAAATCGAGTAACGTTTCTATGGAAACGACAGGATTTTCTTTTGGGATACGACAATCTCATTTCCGATCCACTAATCCTTCTTTACTGCATCCCTCACTCCCACACATTGACGAATTCACACGGAAATTCCGTCGCTATGAAGTACGAGTACTATGTGTTCTAAGACATTTCCTTCTAAATCGAGTAACGTTTCTATGGAAACGACAGGATTTTCTTTTGGGATACGACAATCTCATTTCCGATCCACTAATCCTTCTTTACTGCATCCCTCACTCCCACACATTGACGAATTCACACGGAAATTGCGTCGCTATGAAATACGAGTACTATGTGTCCTAAGACATTTCCTTCTAAATCGAGTAACGTTTCTATGGAAACGACAGGATTTTCTTTTGGGATACGACAATCTCATTTCCGATCCACTAATCCTTCTTTACTGCATCCCTCACTCCCAAACATTGACGAATTCACACGGAAATTGCGTCGCTATGAAATACGAGTACTATGTGTCCTAAGACATTTCCTTCTAAATCGAGTAACGTTTCTATGGAAACGACAGGATTTTCTTTTGGGATACGACAATCTCATTTCCGATCCACTAATCCTTCTTTACTGCATCCCTCACTCCCACACATTGACGAATTCACACGGAAATTGCGTCGCTATGAAATACGAGTACTATGTGTCCTAAGACATTTCCTTCTAAATCGAGTAACGTTTCTATGGAAACGACAGGATTTTCTTTTGGGATACGACAATCTCATTTCCGATCCACTAATCCTTCTTTACTGCATCCCTCACTCCCAAACATTGACGAATTCACACGGAAATTGCGTCGCTATGAAATACGAGTACTATGTGTCCTAAGACATTTCCTTCTAAATCGAGTAACGTTTCTATGGAAACGACAGGATTTTCTTTTGGGATACGACAATCTCATTTCCGATCCACTAATCCTTCTTTACTGCATCCCTCACTCCCACACATTGACGAATTCACACGGAAATTGCGTCGCTATGAAATACGAGTACTATGTGTCCTAAGACATTTCCTTCTAAATCGAGTAACGTTTCTATGGAAACGACAGGATTTTCTTTTGGGATACGACAATCTCATTTCCGATCCACTAATCCTTCTTTACTGCATCCCTCACTCCCAAACATTGACGAATTCACACGGAAATTGCGTCGCTATGAAATACGAGTACTATGTGTCCTAAGACATTTCCTTCTAAATCGAGTAACGTTTCTATGGAAACGACAGGATTTTCTTTTGGGATACGACAATCTCATTTCCGATCCACTAATCCTTCTTTACTGCATCCCTCACTCCCACACATTGACGAATTCACACGGAAATTGCGTCGCTATGAAATACGAGTACTATGTGTCCTAAGACATTTCCTTCTAAATCGAGTAACGTTTCTATGGAAACGACAGGATTTTCTTTTGGGATACGACAATCTCATTTCCGATCCACTAATCCTTCTTTACTGCATCCCTCACTCCCACACATTGACGAATTCACACGGAAATTCCGTCGCTATGAAGTACGAGTACTATGTGTTCTAAGACATTTCCTTCTAAATCGAGTAACGTTTCTATGGAAACGACAGGATTTTCTTTTGGGATACGACAATCTCATTTCCGATCCACTAATCCTTCTTTACTGCATCCCTCACTCCCACACATTGACGAATTCACACGGAAATTGCGTCGCTATGAAATACGAGTACTATGTGTCCTAAGACATTTCCTTCTAAATCGAGTAACGTTTCTATGGAAACGACAGGATTTTCTTTTGGGATACGACAATCTCATTTCCGATCCACTAATCCTTCTTTACTGCATCCCTCACTCCCACACATTGACGAATTCACACGGAAATTCCGTCGCTATGAAGTACGAGTACTATGTGTTCTAAGACATTTCCTTCTAAATCGAGTAACGTTTCTATGGAAACGACAGGATTTTCTTTTGGGATACGACAATCTCATTTCCGATCCACTAATCCTTCTTTACTGCATCCCTCACTCCCACACATTGACGAATTCACACGGAAATTGCGTCGCTATGAAATACGAGTACTATGTGTCCTAAGACATTTCCTTCTAAATCGAGTAACGTTTCTATGGAAACGACAGGATTTTCTTTTGGGATACGACAATCTCATTTCCGATCCACTAATCCTTCTTTACTGCATCCCTCACTCCCAAACATTGACGAATTCACACGGAAATTGCGTCGCTATGAAATACGAGTACTATGTGTCCTAAGACATTTCCTTCTAAATCGAGTAACGTTTCTATGGAAACGACAGGATTTTCTTTTGGGATACGACAATCTCATTTCCGATCCACTAATCCTTCTTTACTGCATCCCTTACTCCCACACATTGACGAATTCACACGGAAATTGCGTCGCTATGAAATACGAGTACTATGTGTCCTAAGACATTTCCTTCTAAATCGAGTAACGTTTCTATGGAAACGACAGGATTTTCTTTTGGGATACGACAATCTCATTTCCGATCCACTAATCCTTCTTTACTGCATCCCTCACTCCCACACATTGACGAATTCACACGGAAATTCCGTCGCTATGAAGTACGAGTACTATGTGTTCTAAGACATTTCCTTCTAAATCGAGTAACGTTTCTATGGAAACGACAGGATTTTCTTTTGGGATACGACAATCTCATTTCCGATCCACTAATCCTTCTTTACTGCATCCCTCACTCCCAAACATTGACGAATTCACACGGAAATTGCGTCGCTATGAAATACGAGTACTATGTGTCCTAAGACATTTCCTTCTAAATCGAGTAACGTTTCTATGGAAACGACAGGATTTTCTTTTGGGATACGACAATCTCATTTCCGATAAACTAATCCTTCTTTACTGCATCCCTCACTCCCACACATTGACGAATTCACACGGAAATTCCGTCGCTATGAAGTACGAGTACTATGTGTCCTAAGACATTTCCTTCTAAATCGAGTAACGTTTCTATGGAAACGACAGGATTTTCTTTTGGGATACGACAATCACATTTCCGATCCACTAATCCTTCTTTACTGCATTCCTCACTCCCACACATTGACGAATTCACACGGAAGATGCTTCGCTATGAAATACGAGTACTATGTGTTCTAAGACATTTCCTTCTAAATCGAGTAACGTTTCTATGGAAACGACAGGATTTTCTTTTGGGATACGACAATCACATTTCCGATCCACTAATCCTTCTTTACTGCATCCCTCACTCCCACACATTGACGATTTCACAAGGAAATTGCGTCGCTATGAAATACGAGTACTATGTGTTCTGAGACATTTCCTTCTAAATCGAGTAACGTTTCTATGGAAACGACAGGATTTTCTTTTGGGATACGACAATCTCATTTCCGATAAACTAATCCTTCTTTACTGCATCCCTCACTCCCACACATTGACGAATTCACACGGAAATTCCGTCGCTATGAAGTACGAGTACTATGTGTCCTAAGACATTTCCTTCTAAATCGAGTAACGTTTCTATGGAAACGACAGGATTTTCTTTTGGGATACGACAATCACATTTCCGATCCACTAATCCTTCTTTACTGCATTCCTCACTCCCACACATTGACGAATTCACACGGAAGATGCTTCGCTATGAAATACGAGTACTATGTGTTCTAAGACATTTCCTTCTAAATCGAGTAACGTTTCTATGGAAACGACAGGATTTTCTTTTGGGATACGACAATCACATTTCCGATCCACTAATCCTTCTTTACTGCATCCCTCACTCCCACACATTGACGATTTCACAAGGAAATTGCTTCGCTATGAAATACGAGTACTATGTGTTGTAAGACATTTCCTTCTAAGTGGCGTAACGTTTCTATGGAAACGACAGGATTTTCTTTTGGGATACGACAATCAAATTTCCGATCCACTAATCCTTCTTTACTGCATCCCTTACTCCCACACATTGACGAATTCACACGGAAATTGCGTCGCTATGAAATACGAGTACTATGTGTCCTAAGACATTTCCTTCTAAATCGAGTAACGTTTCTATGGAAACGACAGGATTTTCTTTTGGGATACGACAATCTCATTTCCGATCCACTAATCCTTCTTTACTGCATCCCTCACTCCCACACATTGACGAATTCACACGGAAATTCCGTCGCTATGAAGTACGAGTACTATGTGTTCTGAGACATTTCCTTCTAAATCGAGTAACGTTTCTATGGAAACGACAGGATTTTCTTTTGGGATACGACAATCTCATTTCCGATCCACTAATCCTTCTTTACTGCATCCCTCACTCCCAAACATTGACGAATTCACACGGAAATTGCGTCGCTATGAAATACGAGTACTATGTGTCCTAAGACATTTCCTTCTAAATCGAGTAACGTTTCTATGGAAACGACAGGATTTTCTTTTGGGATACGACAATCTCATTTCCGATAAACTAATCCTTCTTTACTGCATCCCTCACTCCCACACATTGACGAATTCACACGGAAATTCCGTCGCTATGAAGTACGAGTACTATGTGTCCTAAGACATTTCCTTCTAAATCGAGTAACGTTTCTATGGAAACGACAGGATTTTCTTTTGGGATACGACAATCACATTTCCGATCCACTAATCCTTCTTTACTGCATTCCTCACTCCCACACATTGACGAATTCACACGGAAGATGCTTCGCTATGAAATACGAGTACTATGTGTTCTAAGACATTTCCTTCTAAATCGAGTAACGTTTCTATGGAAACGACAGGATTTTCTTTTGGGATACGACAATCTCATTTCCGATCCACTAATCCTTCTTTACTGCATCCCTCACTCCCACACATTGACGAATTCACACGGAAATTCCGTCGCTATGAAGTACGAGTACTATGTGTTCTGAGACATTTCCTTCTAAATCGAGTAACGTTTCTATGGAAACGACAGGATTTTCTTTTGGGATACGACAATCTCATTTCCGATAAACTAATCCTTCTTTACTGCATCCCTCACTCCCACACATTGACGAATTCACACGGAAATTCCGTCGCTATGAAGTACGAGTACTATGTGTCCTAAGACATTTCCTTCTAAATCGAGTAACGTTTCTATGGAAACGACAGGATTTTCTTTTGGGATACGACAATCACATTTCCGATCCACTAATCCTTCTTTACTGCATTCCTCACTCCCACACATTGACGAATTCACACGGAAGATGCTTCGCTATGAAATACGAGTACTATGTGTTCTAAGACATTTCCTTCTAAATCGAGTAACGTTTCTATGGAAACGACAGGATTTTCTTTTGGGATACGACAATCTCATTTCCGATCCACTAATCCTTCTTTACTGCATCCCTCACTCCCAAACATTGACGAATTCACACGGAAATTGCGTCGCTATGAAATACGAGTACTATGTGTCCTAAGACATTTCCTTCTAAATCGAGTAACGTTTCTATGGAAACGACAGGATTTTCTTTTGGGATACGACAATCTCATTTCCGATAAACTAATCCTTCTTTACTGCATCCCTCACTCCCACACATTGACGAATTCACACGGAAATTCCGTCGCTATGAAGTACGAGTACTATGTGTCCTAAGACATTTCCTTCTATATCGAGTAACGTTTCTATGGAAACGACAGGATTTTCTTTTGGGATACGACAATCACATTTCCGATCCACTAATCCTTCTTTACTGCATCCCTCACTCCCACACATTGACGATTTCACAAGGAAATTGCTTCGCTATGAAATACGAGTACTATGTGTTGTAAGACATTTCCTTCTAAGTGGCGTAACGTTTCTATGGAAACGACAGGATTTTCTTTTGGGATACGACAATCACATTTCCGATAAACTAATCCTTCTTTACTGCATCCCTCACTCCCACACATTGACGAATTCACACGGAATATGCTTCGCTATGAAATACGAGTACTATGTGTCCTAAGACATTTCCTTCTAAATCGAGTAACGTTTCTATGGAAACGACAGGATTTTCTTTTGGGATACGACAATCTCATTTCCGATCCACTAATCCTTCTTTACTGCATCCCTCACTCCCAAACATTGACGAATTCACACGGAAATTGCGTCGCTATGAAATACGAGTACTATGTGTTCTAAGACATTTCCTTCTAAATCGAGTAACGTTTCTATGGAAACGACAGGATTTTCTTTTGGGCTACGACAATCACATTTCCGATCCACTAATCCTTCTTTACTGCATTCCTCACTCCCACACATTGACGAATTCACACGGAAGATGCTTCGCTATGAAATACGAGTACTATGTGTTCTAAGACATTTCCTTCTAAATCGAGTAACGTTTCTATGGAAACGACAGGATTTTCTTTTGGGATACGACAATCTCATTTCCGATCCACTAATCCTTCTTTACTGCATCCCTCACTCCCAAACATTGACGAATTCACACGGAAATTGCGTCGCTATGAAATACGAGTTCTATGTGTTCTAAGACATTTCCTTCTCAATCGAGTAACGTTTCTATGGAAACGACAGGATTTTCTTTTGGGATACGACAATCACATTTCCGATCCACTAATCCTTCTTTACTGCATCCCTCACTCCCACACATTGACGAATTCACACGGAAATTGCGTCGCTATGAATTACGAGTACTATGTGTTCTAAGACATTTCCTTCTAAATCGAGTAACGTTACTATGGAAACGACAGGATTTTCTTTTGGGATACGACAATCACATTTCCGATCCACTAATCCTTCTTTACTGCATCCCTCACTCCCAAACATTGACGAATTCACACGGAAATTGCGTCGCTATGAAATATGAGTATTATGTGTTCTAAGACATTTCCTTCTAAATCGAGTAACGTTTCTATGGATGCGACAGGTTTTTCTTTTGGGATACGACAATCACATTTCCGATCCACTAATCCTTCTTTACTGCATCCCACACTCCCACACATTGACGAATTCACACGGAAATTGCTTCGCTATGAAATACGAGTACTAAGTGTTCTAAGACATTTCCTTCTAAATCGAGTAACGTTTCTATGGAAACGACAGGATTTTCTTTTGGGATACGACAATCTCATTTCCGATCCACTAATCCTTCTTTACTGCATCCCTCACTCCCACACATTGAAGAATTCACACGGAAATTGCGTCGCTATGAAATACGAGTACTATGTGTTCTAAGACATTTCCTTCTAAATCGAGTAACGTTTCTATGGAAATGACAGGATTTTCTTTTGGGATACGAAAATCACATTACCGATCCACTAATCCTTCTTTACTGCATCCCTCACTCCTACACATTGACGAATTCACACGGAAATTCCGTCGCTACGAAATACGAGTATTATGTGTTCTACGACATTTCCTTCTACATCGAGTAACGTTTCTATGGAAACGACAGGACTTTCTTTTGGGATACGACAATCTCATTTCCAAACCATTAATCCTTCTTTACTGAATCCCTCACTCCCACACATTGAAGAATTCACACGGAAAATGCGTCGCTATGAAATACGAGTACTATGTGTTCTAAAATATTTCCTTGTAAATCGAGTAACGTTTCTATGGAAACGACCGGATTTTCTTTTGGGATGCGACAATCACATTTCCGATCCACTAATCCTTCTTTACTGTATCCCTCACTCCCACACATTGACGAATTCACACGGAAATTGCTTCCTATGAATTACGAGTACTATGTGTTCTAAGACATTTCCTTCTAAATCGAGTAACGTTTCTATGGAAACGACAGGATTTTCTTTTGGGATACGACAATCTCATTTCCGATCCACTAATCCTTCTTTACAGCATCCCTCACTCCCAAACATTGACGAATTCACACGGATATTGCGTCGCTATGAAATACGAGTACTATGTGTCCTAAGACATTTCCTTCTAAATCGAGTAACGTTTCTATGGAAAAGACAGGATTTTCTTTTGGGATATGACAATCACTTTTCCGATCCACTAATCGTTCATTACTGCATCCCTCACTCCCACACATTGACGAATTCACACGGAAATTCCGTCGATATGAAATACGAGTACTATGTGTTCTAAGACATTTCCTTCTAAATCGAGTAACGTTTCTATGGAAACGACAGGATTTTCTTTTGGGATACGACAAACACATTTCCGATCCACTAATCCTTCTTTACTGCATTCCTCACTCCCACACATTGACGAAATCACACAGAAGATGCTTCGCTATGAAATACGAGTACTATGTGTTCTAAGACATTTCCTTCTAAATCGAGTAACGTTTCTATGGAAACGACAGGATTTTCTTTTGGGATACGACAATCTCATTTCCGATCCACTAATCCTTTTTTACTGCATCCCTCACTCCCAAACATTGACGAATTCACACGGAAATTGCGTCGCTATGAAATACGAGTTCTATGTGTTCTAAGACATTTCCTTCTAAATCGAGTAACGTTTCTATGGAAACGACAGGATTTTCTTTTGGGATACGACAATCACATTTCCGATCCACTAATCCTTCTTTACTGCATCCCTCACTCCCACGCATTGACGATTTCACAAGGAAATTGCTTCGCTATGAAATACGAGTACTATGTGTTGTAAGACATTTCCTTCTAAATGGCGTAACGTTTCTATGGAAACGACAGGATTTTCTTTTGGGATACGACAATCAAATTTCCGATCCACTAATCCTTCTTTACTGCATCCCTTACTCCCACACATTGACGAATTCACACGGAAATTGCGTCGCTATGAAATACGAGTACTATGTGTCCTAAGACATTTCCTTCTAAATCGAGTAACGTTTCTATGGAAACGACAGGATTTTCTTTTGGGATACGACAATCTCATTTCCGATCCACTAATCCTTCTTTACTGCATCCCTCACTCCCACACATTGACGAATTCACACGGAAATTCCGTCGCTATGAAGTACGAGTACTATGTGTTCTAAGACATTTCCTTCTAAATCGAGTAACGTTTCTATGGAAAAGACAGGATTTTCTTTTGGGATACGACAATCACATTTCCGATAAACTAATCCTTCTTTACTGCATCCCTCACTCCCACACATTGACGAATTCACACGGAATATGCTTCGCTATGAAATACGAGTACTATGTGTCCTAAGACATTTCCTTCTAAATCGAGTAACGTTTCTATGGAAACGACAGGATTTTCTTTTGGGATACGACAATCTCATTTCCGATCCACTAATCCTTCTTTACTGCATCCCTCACTCCCAAACATTGACGAATTCACACGGAAATTGCGTCGCTATGAAATACGAGTACTATGTGTTCTAAGACATTTCCTTCTAAATCGAGTAACGTTTCTATGGAAACGACAGGATTTTCTTTTGGGATACGACAATCACATTTCCGATCCACTAATCCTTCTTTACTGCATTCCTCACTCCCACACATTGACGAATTCACACGGAAGATGCTTCGCTATGAAATACGAGTACTATGTGTTCTAAGACATTTCCTTCTCAATCGAGTAACGTTTCTATGGAAACGACAGGATTTTCTTTTGGGATACGACAATCACATTTCCGATCCACTAATCCTTCTTTACTGCATTCCTCACTCCCACACATTGACGAATTCACACGGAAATTGCGTCGCTATGAATTACGAGTACTATGTGTTCTAAGACATTTCCTTCTAAATCGAGTAACGTTACTATGGAAACGACAGAATTTTCTTTTGGGATACGACAATCACATTTCCGATCCACTAATCCTTCTTTACTGCATCCCTCACTCCCACACATTGACGATTTCACAAGGAAATTGCTTCGCTATGAAATTCGAGTACTATGTGTTGTAAGATATTTCCTTCTAAATGGCGTAACGTTTCTATGGAAACGACAGGATTTTCTTTTGGGATACGACAATCTCATTTCCGATCCACTAATCCTTCTTTACTGCATCCCTCACTCCCACACATTGACGAATTCACACGGAAATTCCGTCGCTATGAAGTACGAGTACTATGTGTTCTAAGACATTTCCTTCTAAATCGAGTAACGTTTCTATGGAAAAGACAGGATTTTCTTTTGGGATATGACAGTCACATTTCCGATCCACTAATCGTTCATTACTGCATCCCTCACTCCCACACATTGACGAATTCACACGGAAATTCCGTCGATATGAAATACGAGTACTATGTGTTCTAAGACATTTCCTTCTAAATCGAGTAACGTTTCTATGGAAACGACAGGATTTTCTTTTGGGATACGACAATCTCATTTCCGATTCACTAATCCTTCTTTACTGCATCTCTCACTCCCAAACATTGACGAATTCACACGGAAATTGCGTGGCTATGAAATACGAGTACTATGTGTTCTAAGACTTTTCCTTCTAAATCGAGTAACGTTTCTATGGAAACGACAGGATTTTCTTTTGGGATACGACAATCACATTTCCGATCCACTAATCCTTCTTTACTGCATCCCGCACTCCCACACATTGACGAATTCACACGGAAATTGCGTCGCTATGAAATACGAGTACTATGTGTTCTAAGACATTTCCTTCTAAATCGAGTAACGTTTCTATGGAAACGACAGGATTTTCTTTTGGGATACGACAATCTCATTTCCGATCCTCTAATCCTTCTTTACTGCATCCCTCACTCCCAAACATTGACGAATTCACACGGAAATTGCGTCGCTATGAAATACGAGTACTATGTGTTCTAAGACATTTCCTTCTAAATCGAGTAACGTTTCTAAGGAAGCGACAGGATTTTCTTTTGGGATACGACAATCACATTTCCGATCCACTAATCCTTCTTTACTGCATCCCTCACTCCCTCACATTGACGAATTCACACGGAAATTGCTTCGCTATGAAATACGAGTACTAAGTGTTCTAAGACATTTCCTTCTAAATCGAGTAACGTTTCTATGGAAACGACAGGATTTTCTTTTGGGATACGACAATCTCATTTCCGATCCACTAATCCTTCTTTACTGCATCCCTCACTCCCACACATTGACGAATTCACACGGAAATTGCGTCGCTATGAAATACGAGTACTATGTGTTCTAAGACATTTCCTTCTAAATCGAGTAACGTTTCTATGGAAACGACAGGATTTTCTTTTGGGATACGAAAATCACATTTCCGATCCACTAATCCTTCTTTACTGCATCCCTCACTCCTACACATTGACGAATTCACACGGAAATTCCGTCGCTACGAAATACGAGTATTATGTGTTCTACGACATTTCCTTCTAAATCGAGTAACGTTTCTATGGAATTGACAGGATTTTCTTTTGGGATACGACAATCTCATTTCCAATCCATTAATCCTTCTTTACTGAATCCCTCACTCTCACACATTGAAGAATTCACACGGAAAATGCGTCGCTATGAAATACGAGTACTATGTGTTCTAAGACATTTCCTTCTAAATCGAGTAACGTTTCTATGGAAACGACAGGATTTTCTTTTGGGATACGACAATCTCATTTCCGATCCACTAATCCTTCTTTACAGCATCCCTCACTCCCAAACATTGACGAATTTACACGGATATTGCGTCGCTATGAAATACGAGTACTATGTGTTCTAAGACATTTCCTTCTAAATCGAGTAACGTTTCTATGGAAACGACAGGATTTTCTTTTGGGATACGACAATCACATTTCCAATCCACTAATCCTTCTTTACTGCATCCCTCACTCCCACACATTGACGAATTCACACGGAATATGCTTCGCTATGAAATACGAGTACTATGTGTTCTAAGACATATCCTTCTAAATCGAGTAACGTTTCTATGGAAACGACAGGATTTTCTTTTGGGATACGACAATCTCATTTCCGATCCACTAATCCTTCTTTACTGCATCCCTCACTCCCAAACATTGACGAATTCACACGGAAATTGCGTCGCTATGAAATACGAGTACTATGTGTTCTAAGACATTTCCTTCTAAATCGAGTAACGTTTCTATGGAAACGACAGGATTTTCTTTTGGGATACGACAATCACATTTCCGATCCACTAATCCTTCTTTACTGCATTCCTCACTCCCACACATTGACGAATTCACACGGGAGATGCTTCGCTATGAAATACGAGTACTATGTGTTCTAAGACATTTCCTTCTAAATCGAGTAACGTTTCTATGGAAACGACAGGATTTTCTTTTGGGATACGACAATCTCATTTCCGATCCACTAATCCTTCTTTACTGCATCCCTCACTCCCAAACATTGACGAATTCACACGGAAATTGCGTCGCTATGAAATACGAGTTCTATGTGTTCTAAGGCATTTCCTTCTAAATCGAGTAACGTTTCTATGGAAACGACAGGATTTTCTTTTGGGATACGACAATCACATTTCCGAGCCACTAATCCTTCTTTACTGCATCCCTCACTAACACACATTGACGAATTCACACGGAAATTGCGTCGCTATGAAATACGAGTACTATGTGTTCTAAGACATTTCCTTCTAAATCGAGTAACGTTTCTATGGAAACGACAGGATTTTCTTTTGGGATACGACAATCTCATTTCCGATCCACTAATCCTTCTTTACTGCATCCCTCACTCCCAAACATTGACGAATTCACACGGAAATTGCGTCGCTATGAAATACGAGTACTATGTGTTCTAAGACATTTCCTTCTAAATCGAGTAACGTTTCTATGGAAACGACAGCATTTTCTTTTGGGATACGACAATCTCATTTCCGATCCACTAATCCTTCTTTACTGCATCCCTCACTCCCAAACATTGACGAATTCACACGGAAATTGCGTTGCTATGAAATACGAGTACTATGTGTTCTAAGACATTTCCTTCTAAATCGAGTAACGTTTCTATGGAAACGACAGGATTTTCTTTTGGGATACGACAATCACATTTCCGATCCACTAATCCTTCTTTACTGCATTCCTCACTCCCACACATTGACGAATTCACACGGGAGATGCTTCGCTATGAAATACGAGTACTATGTGTTCTAAGACATTTCCTTCTAAATCGAGTAACGTTTCTATGGAAACGACAGGATTTTCTTTTGGGATACGACAATCTCATTTCCGATCCACTAATCCTTCTTTACTGCATCCCTCACTCCCAAACATTGACGAATTCACACGGAAATTGCGTCGCTATGAAATACGAGTTCTATGTGTTCTAAGGCATTTCCTTCTAAATCGAGTAACGTTTCTATGGAAACGACAGGATTTTCTTTTGGGATACGACAATCACATTTCCGAGCCACTAATCCTTCTTTACTGCATCCCTCACTAACACACATTGACGAATTCACACGGAAATTGCGTCGCTATGAAATACGAGTACTATGTGTTCTAAGACATTTCCTTCTAAATCGAGTAACGTTTCTATGGAAACGACAGGATTTTCTTTTGGGATACGAAAATCACATTTCCGATCCACTAATCCTTCTTTACTGCATCCCTCACTCCTACACATTGACGAATTCACACGGAAATTCCGTCGCTACGAAATACGAGTATTATGTGTTCTACGACATTTCCTTCTAAATCGAGTAACGTTTCTATGGAATTGACAGGATTTTCTTTTGGGATACGACAATCTCATTTCCAATCCATTAATCCTTCTTTACTGAATCCCTCACTCTCACACATTGAAGAATTCACACGGAAAATGCGTCGCTATGAAATACGAGTACTATGTGTTCTAAGACATTTCCTTCTAAATCGAGTAACGTTTCTATGGAAACGACAGGATTTTCTTTTGGGATACGACAATCTCATTTCCGATCCACTAATCCTTCTTTACAGCATCCCTCACTCCCAAACATTGACGAATTTACACGGATATTGCGTCGCTATGAAATACGAGTACTATGTGTTCTAAGACATTTCCTTCTAAATCGAGTAACGTTTCTATGGAAACGACAGGATTTTCTTTTGGGATACGACAATCACATTTCCAATCCACTAATCCTTCTTTACTGCATCCCTCACTCCCACACATTGACGAATTCACACGGAATATGCTTCGCTATGAAATACGAGTACTATGTGTTCTAAGACATATCCTTCTAAATCGAGTAACGTTTCTATGGAAACGACAGGATTTTCTTTTGGGATACGACAATCTCATTTCCGATCCACTAATCCTTCTTTACTGCATCCCTCACTCCCAAACATTGACGAATTCACACGGAAATTGCGTCGCTATGAAATACGAGTACTATGTGTTCTAAGACATTTCCTTCTAAATCGAGTAACGTTTCTATGGAAACGACAGGATTTTCTTTTGGGATACGACAATCACATTTCCGATCCACTAATCCTTCTTTACTGCATTCCTCACTCCCACACATTGACGAATTCACACGGGAGATGCTTCGCTATGAAATACGAGTACTATGTGTTCTAAGACATTTCCTTCTAAATCGAGTAACGTTTCTATGGAAACGACAGGATTTTCTTTTGGGATACGACAATCTCATTTCCGATCCACTAATCCTTCTTTACTGCATCCCTCACTCCCACACATTGACGAATTCACACGGAAATTGCGTCGCTATGAAATACGAGTACTATGTGTTCTAAGACATTTCCTTCTAAATCGAGTAACGTTTCTATGGAAACGACAGGATTTTCTTTTGGGATACGACAATCTCATTTCCGATCCACTAATCCTTCTTTACTGCATCCCTCACTCCCAAACATTGACGAATTCACACGGAAATTGCGTCGCTATGAAATACGAGTACTATGTGTTCTAAGACATTTCCTTCTAAATCGAGTAACGTTTCTATGGAAACGACAGCATTTTCTTTTGGGATACGACAATCTCATTTCCGATCCACTAATCCTTCTTTACTGCATCCCTCACTCCCAAACATTGACGAATTCACACGGAAATTGCGTCGCTATGAAATACGAGTACTATGTGTTCTAAGACATTTCCTTCTAAATCGAGTAACGTTTCTATGGAAACGACAGGATTTTCTTTTGGGATACGACAATCACATATTCCGATCCACTAATCCTTCTTTACTGCATCCCTCACTCCCACACATTGACGAATTCACACGGAATATGCTTCGCTATGAAATACGAGTACTATGTGTTCTAAGACATTTCCTTCTAAATCGAGTAACGTTTCTATGGAAACGACAGGATTTTCTTTTGGGATACGACAATCTCATTTCCGATCCACTAATCCTACTTTACTGCATCCCTCACTCCCAAACATTGACGAATTCACACGGAAATTGCGTCGCTATGAAATACGAGTACTATGTGTTCTAAGACATTTCCTTCTAAATCGAGTAACGTTTCTATGGAAACGACAGGATTTTCTTTTGGGATACGACAATCACATTTCCGATCCACTAATCCTTCTTTACTGCATCCCTCACTCCCACACATTGACGAATTCACACGGAAATTGCTTCGCTATGAAATACGAGTACTATGTGTTCTAAGACATTTCCTTCTAAATCGAGTAACGTTTCTATGTAAACGACAGGATTTTCTTTTGGGGTACGACAATCTCATTTCCGATCCACTAATCCTTCTTTACTGCATCCCTCACTCCCAAACATTGACGAATTCATACGGAATTTGCGTCGCTATGAAATACGAGTACTATGTGTTCTAAGACATTTCCTTCTAAATCGAGTAACGTTTCTATGGAAACGACAGGATTTTCTTTTGGGATACGACAATCACATTTCCGATCCACTAATCCTTCTTTACTGCATCCCTCACTCCCACACATTGACGAATTCACACGGAATATGCTTCGCTATGAAATACGAGTACTATGTGTTCTAAGACATTTCCTTCTAAATCGAGTAACGTTTCTATGGAAACGACAGGATTTTCTTTTGGGATACGACAAACTCATTTCCGATCCACTAATCCTCCTTTACTGCATCCCTCACTCCCAAACATTGGCGAATTCACACGGAAATTGCGTCGCTATGAAATACGAGTACTATGTGTTCTAAGACATTTCCTTCTAAATCGAGTAACGTTTCTATGGAAACGACAGGATTTTCTTTTGGGATACGACAATCACATTTCCGATCCACTAATCCTTCTTTACTGCATCCCTCACTCCCACACATTGACGAATTCACACGGAATTTGCTTCGCTATGAAATACGAGTACTATGTGTTCTAAGACATTTCCTTCTAAATCGAGTAACGTTTCTATGGAAACGACAGGATTTTCTTTTGGGGTACGACAATCTCATTTCCGATCCACTAATCCTTCTTTACTGCATCCCTCACTCCCAAACATTGACGAATTCACACGGAATTTGCGTCGCTATGAAATACGAGTACTATGTGTTCTAAGACATTTTCTTCTAAATCGAGTAACGTTTCTATGGAAACGACAGGATTTTCTTTTGGGATACGACAATCACATTTCCGATCCACTAATCCTTCTTTACTGCATCCCACACTCCCACACATTGACGAATTCACACGGAAATTGCGTCGCTATGAAATACGAGTACTATGTGTTCTAAGACATTTCCTTCTAAATCGAGTAACGTTTCTATGGAAACGACAGGATTTACTTTTGGGATACGACAATCACATTTCCGATCCACTAATCCTTCTTTACTGCATCCCTCACTCCCACACATTGAAGAATTCACACGGAAATTGCGTCGCTATGAAATACGAGTACTATGAGTTCTAAGACATTTCCTTGTAAATCGAGAAAAGTTTCTATGGAAACGACAGGATTTTCTTTTGGGATACGACAACCACATTTCCGACCCACTAACCCTTCTTTACTGCATCCCTCACTCCCACACACTGACGATATCACACGGATATTGCGTCGCTATGAAATACGAGTGCTATGTGTTCTAAGACATTTCCTTCTAAATCGAGTAACGTTTCTATGGAAACGACCGGATTTTCTTTTGGGATACGACAATCACATTTCCGATCCACTAATCCTTCTTTACTGCATCCCTCACTCCCACACATTGACGAATTCACACGGAAATTGCGTCGCTATGAAATACGAGTACTATGTGTTCTAAGACATTTCCTTCTAAGTCGAGTAACGTTTCTATGGAAACGACAGGATTTTCTTTTGGGATACGAGAATCACATTTCCGATCCACTAATCCTTCTTTACTGCATCCCTCACTCCCACACATTGACGAATTCACACGGAAATTCCGACGCTACGAAATACGTGTATTACGTGTTCTAAGACATTTCCTTCTAAATCGAGTAACGTTCCTATGGAAACGACAGGATTTTCTTTTGGGATACGACAATCACATTTCCGATCCACTAATCCTTCTTTACTGCATCCCTCACTCCCACACATTGACGAATTCACACGGAAATTGCTTCGCTATGAAATACGAGTACTATGTGTTCTAAGACATTTCCTTCTAAATCGAGTAACGTTTCTATGTAAACGACAGGATTTTCTTTTGGGGTACGACAATCTCATTTCCGATCCACTAATCCTTCTTTACTGCATCCCTCACTCCCAAACATTGACGAATTCATACGGAATTTGCGTCGCTATGAAATACGAGTACAATGTGTTCTAAGACATTTCCTTCTAAATCGAGTAACGTTTCTATGGAAACGACAGGATTTTCTTTTGGGATACGACAATCACATTTCCGATCCACTAATCCTTCTTTACTGCATCCCTCACTCCCACACATTGACGAATTCACACGGAATATGCTTCGCTATGAAATACGAGTACTATGTGTTCTAAGACATTTCCTTCTAAATCGAGTAACGTTTCTATGGAAACGACAGGATTTTCTTTTGGGATACGACAATCTCATTTCCGATCCACTAATCCTCCTTTACTGCATCCCTCACTCCCAAACATTGGCGAATTCACACGGAAATTGCGTCGCTATGAAATACGAGTACTATGTGTTCTAAGACATTTCCTTCTAAATCGAGTAACGTTTCTATGGAAACGACAGGATTTTCTTTTGGGATACGACAATCACATTTCCGATCCACTAATCCTTCTTTACTGCATCCCTCACTCCCACACATTGACGAATTCACACGGAATTTGCTTCGCTATGAAATACGAGTACTATGTGTTCTAAGACATTTCCTTCTAAATCGAGTAACGTTTCTATGGAAACGACAGGATTTTCTTTTGGGGTACGACAATCTCATTTCCGATCCACTAATCCTTCTTTACTGCATCCCTCACTCCCAAACATTGACGAATTCACACGGAATTTGCGTCGCTATGAAATACGAGTACTATGTGTTCTAAGACATTTCCTTCTAAATCGAGTAACGTTTCTATGGAAACGACAGGATTTTCTTTTGGGATACGACAATCACATTTCCGATCACTAATCCTTCTTTACTGCATCCCTCACTCCCACACATTGACGAATTCACACGGAAATTGCGTCGCTATGAAATACGAGTACTATGTGTTCTAAGACATTTCCTTCTAAATCGAGTAACGTTTCTATGGAAACGACAGGATTTACTTTTGGGATACGACAATCACATTTCCGCTCCACTAATCCTTCTTTACTGCATCCCTCACTCCCACACATTGACGATTTCACACGGATATTGCGTCGCTATGAAATACGAGTACTATGTGTTCTAAGACATTTCCTTCTAAATCGAGTAACGTTTCTATGGAAACGACTGGATTTTCTTTTGGGATGCGACAATCACATTTCCGATCCACTAATCCTTCTTTACTGCATCCCTCACTCCCACACATTGACGAATTCACACGGAAATTGCGTCGCTATGAAATACGAGTACTATGTGTTCTAAGACATTTCCTTCTAAATCGAGTAACGTTTCTATGGAACCGACAGGATTTTCTTTTGGGATACGATAATCACATTTCCGATCCACTAATCCTTCTTTACTGCATCCCTCACTCCCACACATTGACGAATTCACACGGAAATTCCGTCGCTACGAAATACGAGTGTTATGTGTTCTAAGACATTTCCTTCTAAATCGAGTAACGTTTCTATGGAAACGACAGGATTTTCTTTTGGGATACGACAAACACATTTCCGATCCACTAATCCTTCTTTACTGCATCCCTCACTCCCACACATTGACGAATTCACACGGAAATTCCGTCGCTACAAAATACGAGTATTATGTGTTCTAAGACATTTCCTTCTAAATCGAGTAACATTTCTATGGATACGAAAGGATTTTCTTTTGGGATACGACAATCTCATTTCCGATCCACTAATCCTTCTTTACTGCATCCCTCACTCCCACACATTGAAGAATTCACACGGAAATTGCGTCGCTATGAAATACGAGTACTATGAGTTCTAAGACATTTCCTTGTAAATCGAGAAAAGTTTCTATGGAAACGACAGGATTTTCTTTTGGGATACGACAACCACATTTCCGACCCACTAACCCTTCTTTACTGCATCCCTCACTCCCACACATTGACGATATCACACGGATATTGCGTCGCTATGAAATACGAGTGCTATGTGTTCTAAGACATTTCCTTCTAAATCGAGTAACGTTTCTATGGAAACGACCGGATTTTCTTTTGGGATACGACAATCACATTTCCGATCCACTAATCCTTCTTTACTGCATCCCTCACTCCCACACATTGACGAATTCACACGGAAATTGCGTCGCTATGAAATAAGAGTACTATGTGTTCTAAGACATTTCCTTCTAAGTCGAGTAACGTTTCTATGGAAACGACAGGATTTTCTTTTGGGATACGAGAATCACATTTCCGATCCACTAATCCTTCTTTACTGCATCCCTCACTCCCACACATTGACGAATTCACACGGAAATTCCGACGCTACGAAATACGTGTATTACGTGTTCTAAGACGTTTCCTTCTAAATCGAGTAACGTTCCTATGGAAACGACAGGGTTTTCTTTTGGGATACGACAATCTCATTTCCGATCCACTAATCCTTCTTTACTGCATCCCTCACTCCCAAACATTGACGAATTCACACGGAAATTGCGTCGCAATGAAATACGAGTACTATGTGTTGTAAGACATTTCCTTCTAAATCGAGTAACGTTTCTATGGAAACGACAGGATTTTCTTTTGGGATACGACAATCACATTTCCGATCCACTAATCCTTCTTTACTGTATCCCTCACTCCCAAAACATTGACGAATTCACACGGAAATTGCTTCGCTATGAAATACGAGTACTTTGTGCCCTAAGACGTTTCCTTCTAAATAGAGTAACGTTTCTATGGAAAAGACAGGATTTTCTTTTGGGATACGACAATCTCGTTTCAGATCCACTAATCCTTCTTTACTGCATCCCTCACTCCCAAACATTGAAGAATTCACACGGAAATTGCGTCGCTGTGAAATACGAGTACTATGTGTTCTAAGACATTTCCTTGCAAATCGAGTAACGTTTCTATGGAAACGACAGGATTTTCTTTTGGGATACGACAATCACATTTCCGATCCACTAATCCTTCTTTACTGCATCCCTCACTCCCACACATTGACGAATTCACACGGGTATTTCGTCGCTATGAAATACGAGTACTATGTGTTCTAAGACATTTCCTTCTAAATCGAGTAACGTTTCTATTGAAACGACAGGATTTTCTTTTGGGATACGACAATCACATTTCCGATCCACTAATCCTTCTTTACTGCATCCCTCACTCCCACACATTGACGAATTCACACGGAAATTGCGTCGGTATCAAATACGAGTACTATGTGTTCTAAGACATTTCCTTCTAAATTGAGTAACGTTTCTATGGAAACGACAGGATTTTCTTTTGGGATACGACAATCTCATTTCCGATCCACTAATCCTTCTTTACTGCATCCCTCACTCCCACACATTGACGAATTCACACGGAAATTGCTTCGCTATGAAATACGAGTACTATGTGTTCTAAGACATTTCCTTCTAAATCGAGTAACGTTTCTATGTAAACGACAGGATTTTCTTTTGGGGTACGACAATCACATTTACGATCCACTAATCCTTCTTTACTGCATCCCTCACTCCCAAACATTGACGAATTCATACGGAATTTGCGTCGCTATGAAATACGAGTACTATGTGTTCTAAGACATTTCCTTCTAAATCGAGTAACGTTTCTATGGAAACGACAGGATTTTCTTTTGGGATACGACAATCACATTTCCGATCCACTAATCCTTCTTTACTGCATCCCTCACTCCCACACATTGACGAATTCACACGGAATATGCTTCGCTATGAAATACGAGTACTTTGTGTTCTAAGACATTTCCTTCTAAATCGAGGAACGTTTCTATGGAAACAACAGGATTTTCTTTTGGGATACGACAATCTCATTTCCGATCCACTAATCCTTCTTTACTGCATCCCTCACTCCCAAACATTGGCGAATTCACACGGAAATTGCGTCGCTATGAAATACGAGTACTATGTGTTCTAAGACATTTCCTTCTAAATCGAGTAACGTTTCTATGGAAACGACAAGATTTTCTTTTGGGATACGACAATCACATTTCCGATCCACTAATCCTTCTTTACTGCATCCCTCACTCCCACACATTGACGAATTCACACGGAATTTGCTTCGCTATGAAATACGAGTATTTTGTGTTCTAAGACATTTCCTTCTAAATCGAGTAACGTTTCTATGGAAACGACAGGATTTTCTTTTGGGATACGACAATCTCATTTCCGATCCACTAATCCTTCTTTACTGCATCCCTCACTCCCAAACATTGACGAATTCACACGGAAATTGCGTCGCTATGAAATACGAGTACTATGTGTTCTAAGACATTTCCTTCTAAATCGAGTAACGTTTCTATGGAAACGACAGGATTTTCTTTTGGGATACGACAATCACATTTCCGATCCACTAATCCTTCTTTACTGCATCCCTCACTCCCACACATTGACGAATTCACACGGAAATTGCTTCGCTATGAAATACGAGTACTATGTGTTCTAAGACATTTCCTTCTAAATCGAGTAACGTTTCTATGTAAACGACAGGATTTTCTTTTGGGGTACGACAATCACATTTACGATCCACTAATCCTTCTTTACTGCATCCCTCACTCCCAAACATTGACGAATTCATACGGAATTTGCGTCGCTATGAAATACGAGTACTATGTGTTCTAAGACATTTCCTTCTAAATCGAGTAACGTTTCTATGGAAACGACAGGATTTTCTTTTGGGATACGACAATCACATTTCCGATCCACTAATCCTTCTTTACTGCATCCCTCACTCCCACACATTGACAAATTCACACGGAATATGCTTCGCTATGAAATACGAGTACTTTGTGTTCTAAGACATTTCCTTCTAAATCGAGGAACGTTTCTATGGAAACAACAGGATTTTCTTTTGGGATACGACAATCTCATTTCCGATCCACTAATCCTTCTTTACTGCATCCCTCACTCCCAAACATTGGCGAATTCACACGGAAATTGCGTCGCTATGAAATACGAGTACTATGTGTTCTAAGACATTTCCTTCTAAATCGAGTAACGTTTCTATGGAAACGACAAGATTTTCTTTTGGGATACGACAATCACATTTCCGATCCACTAATCCTTCTTTACTGCATCCCTCACTCCCACACATTGACGAATTCACACGGAATTTGCTTCGCTATGAAATACGAGTACTATGTGTTCTAAGACATTTCCTTCTAAATCGAGTAACGTTTCTATGGAAACGACAGGATTTTCTTTTGGGGTACGACAATCTCATTTCCGATCCACTAATCCTTCTTTACTGCATCCCTCACTCCCAAACATTGACGAATTCACACGGAATTTGCGTCGCTATGAAATACCAGTACCATGTGTTCTAAGACATTTCCTTCTAAATCGAGTAACGTTTCTATGGAAACGACAGGATTTTCTTTTGGGATACGACAATCACATTTCCGATCCACTAATCCTACTTTACTGCATCCCTCACTCCCACACATTGACGAATTCACACGGAAATTCCGTCGCTACAAAATACGAGTATTATGTGTTCTAAGAAATTTCCTTCTAAATCGAGTAACGTTTCTATGGATACGACAGGATTTTCTTTTGGGATACGACAATCTCATTTCCGATCCACTAATCCTTCTTTACTGCATCCGTCACTCCCACACATTGAAGAATTCACACGGAAATTGCGTCGCTATGAAATACGAGTAGTATGAGTTCTAAGACATTTCCTTGTAAATCGAGTAACGTTTCTATGGAAACGACAGAATTTTCATTTGGGACACGACAATCACATTTCCGACCCACTAATCCTTCTTTACTGCATCCCTCACTCCCACACATTGACGATTTCACACGGATATTGCGTCGCTATGAAATACGAGTACTATGTGTTCTAAGACATTTCCTTCTAAATCGAGTAACGTTTCTATGGAAACGACTGGATTTTCTTTTGGGATGCGACAATCACATTTCCGATCCACTAATCCTTCTTTACTGTATCCCTCACTCCCACACATTGACGAATTCACACGGAAATTGCGTCGCTATGAAATACGAGTACTATGTGTTCTAAGACATTTCCTTCTAAATCGAGTAACGTTTCTATGGAAACGACAGGATTTTCTTTTGGGATACGACAATCACATTTCCGATCCACTAATCCTTCTTTACTGCATCCCTCACTCCCACACATTGACGAATTCACACGGAAATTCCGTCGCTACGAAATACGAGTGTTATGTGTTCTAAGACATTTCCTTCTAAATCGAGTAACGTTTCTATGGAAACGACAGGATTTTCTTTTGGGATACGACAAACACATTTCCGATCCACTAATCCTTCTTTACTGCATCCCTCACTCCCACACATTGACGAATTCACACGGAAATTCCGTCGCTACAAAATACGAGTATTATGTGTTCTAAGACATTTCCTTCTAAATCGAGTAACATTTCTATGGATACGACAGGATTTTCTTTTGGGATACGACTATCTCATTTCCGATCCACTAATCCTTCTTTACTGCATCCCTCACTCCCACACATTGAAGAATTCACACGGAAATTGCGTCGCTATGAAATACGAGTACTATGAGTTCTAAGACATTTCCTTGTAAATCGAGAAACGTTTCTATGGAAACGACAGGATTTTCTTTTGGGATACGACAACCACATTTCCGACCCACTAACCCTTCTTTACTGCATCCCTCACTCCCACACATTGACGATATCACACGGATATTGCGTCGCTATGAAATACGAGTGCTATGTGTTCTAAGACATTTCCTTCTAAATCGAGTAACGTTTCTATGGAAACGACCGGATTTTCTTTTGGGATACGACAATCACATTTCCGATCCACTAATCCTTCTTCACTGCATCCCTCACTCCCACACATTGACGAATTCACACGGAAATTGCGTCGCTATGAAATACGAGTACTATGTGTTCTAAGACATTTCCTTCTAAGTCGAGTAACGTTTCTATGGAAACGACAGGATTTTCTTTTGGGATACGAGAATCACATTTCCGATCCACTAATCCTTCTTTACTGCATCCCTCACTCCCACACATTGACGAATTCACACGGAAATTCCGACGCTACGAAATACGTGTATAATGTGTTCTAAGACATTTCCTTCTAAATCGAGTAACGTTTCTATGGAAACGACAGGATTTTCTTTTGGGATACGACAATCTCATTTCCGATCCACTAATCCTTCTTTACTGCATCCCTCACTCCCAAACATTGACGAATTCACACGGAAATTGCGTCGCAATGAAATACGAGTACTATGTGTTGTAAGACATTTCCTTCTAAATCGAGTAACGTTTCTATGGAAACGACAGGATTTTCTTTTGGGATACGACAATCACATTTCCGATCCACTAATCCTTCTTTACTGCATCCCTCACTCCCACACATTGACGAATTCACACGGAAATTGTGTCGCTATGAAATACGAGTACTATGTGTTCTAAGACATTTCCTTCTAAATCGAGTAACGTTTCTATGGAAACGACAGGATTTTCTTTTAGGAAACGACAATCACATTTCCGATCCACTAATCCTTCTTTACTGCATCCCTCACTCCCACACATTGACGAATTCACACGGAAATTCCGTCGCTACGAAATACGAGTGTTATGTGTTATAAGACATTTCCTTCCAAATCGAGTAACGTTTCTATGGAAACGACAGGATTTTCTTTTGGGATACGACAATCTCATTTCCGATCCACTAATCCTTCTCCACTGCATCCCTCACTCCCACACATTGACGAATTCACACGGAAATTGCTTCGCTATGAAATACGAGTACTATGTGTTCTAAGACATTTCCTTCTAAATCGAGTAACGTTTCTATGGAAACGACAGGATTTTCTTTAGGGATACGACAATCTCATTTCCGATCCACTAATCTTTCTTTACTGCATCCCTCACTCCCACACATTGAAGAATTCACACGGAAATTGCGTCGCTATGAAATACGAGTACTATGAGTTCTAAGACATTTCCTTCTAAATCGAGTAACGTTTCTATGGAAACGACAGGATTTTCTTTTGGGATACGACAACCACATTTCCGACCCACTAATCCTTCTTTACTGCATCCCTCACTCCCACACATTGACGATTTCACACGGATATTGCGTCGCTATGAAATACGTGTACTATGTGTTCTAAGACATTTCCTTCTAAATCGAGTAACGTTTCTATGGAAACGACAGGATTTTCTTTTGGGATACGACAATCTCATTTCCGATCCACTAATCCTTCTTTACTGCATCCCTCACTCCCAAACATTGACGAATTCACACGGAATTTGCGTCGCTATGAAATACGAGTACTATGTGTTCTAAGACATTTCCTTCTAAATCGAGTAACGTTTCTATGGAAACGACAGGATTTTCTTTTGGGATACGACAATCACATTTCCGATCCACTAATCCTTCTTTACTGCATCCCTCACTCCCACACATTGACGAATTCACACGGAAATTCCGTCGCTACAAAATACGAGTATTATGTGTTCTAAGACATTTCCTTCTAAATCGAGTAACGTTTCTATGGATACGACAGGATTTTCTTTTGGGATACGACAATCTCATTTCCGATCCACTAATCCTTCTTTACTGCATCCCTCACTCCCACACATTGAAGAATTCACACGGAAATTGCGTCGCTATGAAATACGAGTACTATGAGTTCTAAGACATTTCCTTGTAAATCGAGTAACGTTTCTATGGAAACGACAGGATTTTCATTTTGATACGACAATCACATTTCCGACCCACTAATCCTTCTTTACTGCATCCCTCACTCCCACACATCGACGATTTCACACGGATATTGCGTCGCTATGAAATACGAGTACTATGTGTTCTATGACATTTCCTTCTAAATCGAGTAACGTTTCTATGGAAACGACAGGATTTTCTTTTGGGATACGACAATCACATTTCCGATCCACTAATCCTTCTTTACTGCATCCCTCACTCCCACACATTGACGAATTCACACGGAAATTGTGTCGGTATGAAATACGAGTACTATGTGTTCTAAGACATTTCCTTCTAAATCGAGTAACGTTTCTATGGAAACGACAGGATTTTCTTTTGGGATACGACAACCACATTTCCGACCCACTAATCCTTCTTTACTGCATCCCTCACTCCCACACATTGACGATTTCACACGGATATTGCGTCGCTATGAAATACGAGTACTATGTGTTCTAAGACATTTCCTTCTAAAGCGAGTAACGTTTCTATGGAAACGACAGGATTTTGTTTTGGGATACGACAACCACATTTCCGATCCACTAATCCTTCTTTACTGCATCCCTCACTCCCACACATTGACGAATTCACACGGAAATTGCGTCGCTATGCAATACGAGTACTATGTGTTCTAAGACATTTCCTTCTAAATCGAGTAACGTTTCTATGGAAACGACAGGATTTTCTTTTGGGATACGACAATCACATTTCCGATCCACTAATCCTTCTTCACTGCATCCCTCACTCCCACACATTGAGGAATTCACACGGAAATTCCGACGCTACGAAATACGAGTATTATGTGTTCTAAGACATTTCCTTCTAAATCGAGTAACGTTTCTATGGAAACGACAGGATTTTCTTTTGGGATACGACAATCTCATTTCCGATCCACTAATCCTTCTTTACTGCATCCCTCACTCCCAAACATTGACGAATTCACACGGAATTTGCGTCGCAATGAAATACGAGTACTATGTGTTCTAAGACATTTCCTTCTAAATCGAGTAACGTTTCTAAGAAAACGACAGGATTTTCTTTTCGGATACGACAATCACATTTCCGATCCACTAATCCTTCTTTACTGCATCCCTCACTCCCACACATTGACGATATCACACGGAAATTCCGTCGCTACGAAATACGAGTATTATGTGTTCTAAGACATTTCCTTCTAAATCGAGTAACGCTTATATGGAAACGACAGGATTTTCTTTTGGGATACGACAATCTCATTACCGATCCACTAATCCTTCTTTACTGCATCCCTCACTCCCACACATTGAGGAATTCACACGGAAATTGCGTCGCTATGAAATACGAGTACTATGTGTTCTAAGACATTTCCTTGTAAATCGAGTAACGTTTCTATGGAAACGACAGGATTTTCTTTTGGGATACGACAATCACATTTCCGATCCACTAATCCTTCTTTACTGCATCCCTCACTCCCACACATTGACGAATTCACACGGAAATTGCGTCGCTATGAAATACGAGTGCTATGTGTTCTAAGACATTTCCTTCTAAATCGAGTAACGTTTCTATGGAAACGACAGGATTTTCTTTTGGGATACGACAATCTCATTTCCGATCCACTAATCCTTCTTTACTGCAGCCCTCACTCCCAAACATTGACGAATTCACACGGAAATTGCGTCACTATGAAATACGAGTACTATGTGTTCTAAGACATTTCCTTCTAAATCGAGTAACGTTTCTATGGAAACGACAGGATTTTCTTTTGGGATACGACAATCACATTTCCGATCCACTAATCCTTCTTTACTGCATCCCTCACTCCCACACATTGACGAATTCACACGGAAATTGTGTCGGTATGAAATACGAGTACTATGTGTTCTAAGACATTTCCTTCTAACTCGAGTAACGTTTCTATTGAAACGACAGGAATTTCTTTTGGGATACGACAATCACATTTCCGATCCACTAATCCTTCTTTACTGCATCCCTCACTCCCGAACATTGACGAATTCACACGGAAATTCCGTCGCTACGAAATACGAGTATTATGTGTTCTAAGACAATTCCTTCTAAATCGAGTAACGTTTCTATGGAAACGACAGGATTTTCTTTTGGGATACGACAATCACATTTCCGATCCACTAATCCTTCTTTACTGCATCCCTCACTCCCACACATTGAAGAATTCACACGGAAATTGCGTCGCTATGAAATACGAGTAATATCTGTTCTAAGACATTTCCTTGTAAATCGAGTTACGTTTCTATGGAAAGGACAGGATTTCCCTTTTGGGATACGACCATCACATTTCCGATCCACTAATCCTTCTTTACTGCAACCCTCACTCCCACACATTGACGAATTCACACGGAAATTGCTTCGCTATGAAATACGAGTACTATGTGTACTAAGACATTTCCTTCTAAATCGAGTAACGTTTCTATGGAAACGACAGGATTTTCTTTTGGGATACGACAATCTCATTTCCGATCCACTAATCCTTCTTTACTGCATCCCAAACTCCCACACATTGACGAATTCACACGGAAATTCCGTCGCTACAAAATACGAGTATTATGTGTTCTAAGACATTTCCTTCTAAATCGAGTAACCTTTCTATGGAAACGACTGGATTTTCTTTTGGGATACGACAATCTCATTTCCGATCCACTAATCCTTCTTTACTGCATCCCTCACTCCCACACATTGAAGAATTCACACGGAAATTGCGTCGCTATGAAATACGAGTACTATGTGTTCTAAGACATTTCCTTCTAAATCGAGTAACGTTTCTATGGAAACGACAGGATTTTCTTTTGGGATACTACAATCACATTTCCGATCCACTAATCCTTCTTTACTGCATCCCTCACTCCCACACATTGACGAATTCACACGGAAATTGCGTCGCTATGAAATACGAGTACTATGTGTTATAAGACATTTCCTTCTAAATCGAGTAACGTTTCTATGGAAACGGCAGGATTTTCTTTTGGGATACGACAATCACATTTCCGATCCACTAATCCTTCTTTACTGCATCCCTCGCTCCCACACATTGACGAATTCACACGGAAATTCCGTCGCTACGAAATACGAGTATTATGTGTTCTAAGACAATTCCTTCTAAATCGAGTAACGTTTCTATGGAAACGACAGGATTTTCTTTTGGGATACGACAATCTCATTTCCGATCCACTAATCCATCTTTACTGCATCCCTCACTCCCAAACATTAAAGAATTCACACGGAAATTGCGTCGCTATGAAATACGAGTACTATGTGTTCTAAGACATTTCCTTCTAAATCGAGTAACGTTTCTATGAAAACGACAGGATTTTCTTTTCGGATACGACAATCACATTTCCGATCCACTAATCCTTCTTTACTGCATCCCTCACTCCCACACATTGACGATATCACACGGAAATTCCGTCGCTACGAAATACGAGTATTATGTGTTCTAAGACATTTCCTTCTAAATCGAGTAACGCTTATATGGAAACGACAGGATTTTCTTTTGGGATACGACAATCTCATTACCGATCCACTAATCCTTCTTTACTGCATCCCTCACTCCCACACATTGAGGAATTCACACGGAAATTGCGTCGCTATGAAATACGAGTACTATGTGTTCTAAGACATTTCCTTCTAAATCGAGTAACGTTTCTATGGAAACGACAGGATTTTCTTTTGGGATACGACAATCACATTTCCGATCCACTAATCCTTCTTTACTGCATCCCTCACTCCCACACATTGACGAATTCACACGGAAATTGCGTCGCTATGAAATACGAGTGCTATGTGTTCTAAGACATTTCCTTCTAAATCGAGTAACGTTTCTATGGAAACGACAGGATTTTCTTTTGGGATACGACAATCTCATTTCCGATCCACTAATCCTTCTTTACTGCAGCCCTCACTCCCAAACATTGACGAATTCACACGGAAATTGCGTCACTATGAAATACGAGTACTATGTGTTCTAAGACATTTCCTTCTAAATCGAGTAACGTTTCTATGGAAACGACAGGATTTTCTTTTGGGATACGACAATCACATTTCCGATCCACTAATCCTTCTTTACTGCATCCCTCACTCCCACACATTGACGAATTCACACGGAAATTGTGTCGGTATGAAATACGAGTACTATGTGTTCTAAGACATTTCCTTCTAACTCGAGTAACGTTTCTATTGAAACGACAGGATTTTCTTTTGGGATACGACAATCACATTTCCGATCCACTAATCCTTCTTTACTGCATCCCTCACTCCCGAACATTGACGAATTCACACGGAAATTCCGTCGCTACGAAATACGAGTATTATGTGTTCTAAGACATTTCCTTCTAAATCGAGTAACGTTTCTATGGAAACGACAGGATTTTCTTTTGGGATACTACAATCACATTTCCGATCCACTAATCCTTCTTTACTGCATCCCTCACTCCCACACATTGACGAATTCACACGGAAATTGCGTCGCTATGAAATACGAGTACTATGTGTTATAAGACATTTCCTTCTAAATCGAGTAACGTTTCTATGGAAACGGCAGGATTTTCTTTTGGGATACGACAATCACATTTCCGATCCACTAATCCTTCTTTACTGCATCCCTCGCTCCCACACATTGACGAATTCACACGGAAATTCCGTCGCTACGAAATACGAGTATTATGTGTTCTAAGACAATTCCTTCTAAATCGAGTAACGTTTCTATGGAAACGACAGGATTTTCTTTTGGGATACGACAATCTCATTTCCGATCCACTAATCCATCTTTACTGCATCCCTCACTCCCAAACATTAAAGAATTCACACGGAAATTGCGTCGCTATGAAATACGAGTACTATGTGTTCTAAGACATTTCCTTCTAAATCGAGTAACGTTTCTATGAAAACGACAGGATTTTCTTTTCGGATACGACAATCACATTTCCGATCCACTAATCCTTCTTTACTGCATCCCTCACTCCCACACATTGACGATATCACACGGAAATTCCGTCGCTACGAAATACGAGTATTATGTGTTCTAAGACATTTCCTTCTAAATCGAGTAACGCTTGTATGGAAACGACAGGATTTTCTTTTGGGATACGACAATCTCATTACCGATCCACTAATCCTTCTTTACTGCATCCCTCACTCCCACACATTGAGGAATTCACACGGAAATTGCGTCGCTATGAAATACGAGTACTATGTGTTCTAAGACATTTCCTTGTAAATCGAGTAACGTTTCTATGGAAACGACAGGATTTTCTTTTGGGATACGACAATCACATTTCCGATCCACTAATCCTTCTTTACTGCATCCCTCACTCCCACACATTGACGAATTCACACGGAAATTGCGTCGCTATGAAATACGAGTGCTATGTGTTCTAAGACATTTCCTTCTAAATCGAGTAACGTTTCTATGGAAACGACAGGATTTTCTTTTGGGATACGACAATCTCATTTCCGATCCACTAATCCTTCTTTACTGCAGCCCTCACTCCCAAACATTGACGAATTCACACGGAAATTGCGTCACTATGAAATACGAGTACTATGTGTTCTAAGACATTTCCTTCTAAATCGAGTAACGTTTCTATGGAAACGACAGGATTTTCTTTTGGGATACGACAATCACATTTCCGATCCACTAATCCTTCTTTACTGCATCCCTCACTCCCACACATTGACGAATTCACACGGAAATTGTGTCGGTATGAAATACGAGTACTATGTGTTCTAAGACATTTCCTTCTAACTCGAGTAACGTTTCTATTGAAACGACAGGATTTTCTTTTGGGATACGACAATCACATTTCCGATCCACTAATCCTTCTTTACTGCATCCCTCACTCCCGAACATTGACGAATTCACACGGAAATTGCGTCGGTAAGAAATACGAGTACTATGTGTTCTAAGACATTTCCTTCTAAATCGAGTAACGTTTCTATGGAAACGACAGGATTTTCTTTTGGGATACGACAATCTCATTTCCGATCCACTAATCCTTCTTTACTGCATCCCTCACTCCCACACATTGAAGAATTCACACGGAAATTCCGTCGCTACGAAATACGAGTATTATGTGTTCTAAGACATTTCCTTCTAAATCGAGTATCGTTTCTATGGAAACGACAGGATTTTCTTTTGGGATACGACAATCACATTTCCGATCCACTGATCCTTCTTTACTGCATCCCTCACTCCCACACATTGACGAATTCACACGGAAATTGCTTCGCTATGAAATACGAGTACTATGTGTTCTAAGACATTTCCTTCTAAATCGAGTAACGTTTCTATGGAAACGACAGGATTTTCTTTTGGGATACGACAATCTCATTTCCGATCCACTAATCCTTCTTTACTGCATCCCTCACTCCCAAACATTGACGAATTCACACGGAAATTGCGTCGCTATGAAATACGAGTACTATGTGTTCTAAGACATTTCCTTCTAAATCGAGTAACGTTTCTATGGAAACGACAGGATTTTCTTTTGGTATACGACAATCACATTTCCGATCCACTAATCATTCTTTACTGCATTCCTCACTCCCAAACATTGACGAATTCACACGGAAATTGCTTCGCTATGAAATACGAGTACTTTGTGTTCTAAGACATTTCCTTCTAAATCGAGTAACGTTTCTATGGAAACGACAGGATTTTCTTTTGGGATACGACAATCTCATTTCCGATCCACAACTCCTTCTTTACTGCATCCCTCACTCCCAAACATTGACGAATTCACACGGAAATTGCGTCGCTATGAAATACGAGTACTATGTGTTCTAAGACATTTCCTTCTAAATCGAGTAACGTTTCTATGGAAACGACAGGATTTTCTTTTGGGATACGACAATCACATTTCCGATCCACTAATCCTTCTTTTTTGCATCCCTCACTCCCACACATTGACGAATTCACACGGAAATTGCGTCGCTATGAAATACGAGTGCTATGTGTTCTAAGACATTTCCTTCTAAATCGAGTAACGTTTCTATGGAAACGACACGATTTTCTTTTGGGATACGACAATCTCATTTCCGATCCACTAATCCTTCTTTACTGCAGCCCTCACTCCCAAACATTGACGAATTCACACGGAAATTGCGTCACTATGAAATACGAGTACTATGTGTTCTAAGACATTTCCTTCTAAATCGAGTAACGTTTCTATGGAAACGACAGGATTTTCTTTTGGGATACGACAATCACATTTCCGATCCACTAATCCTTCTTTACTGCATCCCTCACTCCCACACATTGACGAATTCACACGGAAATTGTGTCGGTATGAAATACGAGTACTATGTGTTCTAAGACATTTCCTTCTAACTTGAGTAACGTTTCTATTGAAACGACAGGATTTTCTTTTGGGATACGACAATCACATTTCCGATCCACTAATCCTTCTTTACTGCATCCCTCACTCCCGAACATTGACGAATTCACACGGAAATTGCGTCGGTAAGAAATACGAGTACTATGTGTTCTAAGACATTTCCTTCTAAATCGAGTAACGTTTCTATGGAAACGACAGGATTTTCTTTTGGGATACGACAATCTCATTTCCGATCCACTAATCCTTCTTTACTGCATCCCTCACTCCCACACAATGACGAATTCACACGGAAATTCCGTCGCTACGAAATACGAGTATTATGTGTTCTAAGACATTTCCTTCTAAATCGAGTAACGTTTCAATGGAAACGACAGGATTTTCTTTTGGGATACGACAATCACATTTCCGATCCTCTGATCCTTCTTTACTGCATCCCTCACTCCCACACATTGACGAATTCACACGGAAATTGCTTCGCTATGAAATACGAGTACTATGTGTTCTAAGACATTTCCTTCTAAATCGAGTAACGTTTCTATGGAAACGACAGGATTTTCTTTTGGGATACGACAATCTCATTTCCGATCCACTAATCCTTCTTTACTGCATCCCTCACTCCCAAACATTGACGAATTCACACGGAAATTGCGTCGCTGTGAAATACGAGTACTATGTGTTCTAAGACATTTCCTTCTAAATCGAGTAACGTTTCTATGGAAACGACAGGATTTTCTTTTGGTATACGACAATCACATTTCCGATCCACTAATCATTCTTTACTGCATTCCTCACTCCCAAACATTGACGAATTCACACGGAAATTGCTTCGCTATGACATACGAGTACTTTGTGTTCTAAGACATTTCCTTCTAAATCGAGTAACGTTTCTATGGAAACGACAGGAATTTCTTTTGGGATACGACAATCTCATTTCCGATCAACTACTCCTTCTTTACTGCATCCCTCACTCCCAAACATTGACGAATTCACACGGAAATTGCGTCGCTATGAAATACGAGTACTATGTGTTCTAAGACATTTCCTTCTAAATCGAGTAACGTTTCTATGGAAACGACAGGATTTTCTTTTGGGATACGACAATCACATTTCCGATCCACTAATCCTTCTTTTTTGCATCCCTCACTCCCACACATTGACGAATTCGCACGGAAATACCGTCGCTACGAAATACGAGTATTATGTGTTCTAAGACATTTCCTTCTAAATCGAGTAACGTATCTATGGAAACGACAGGATTTTCTTTTGGGATACGACAATCTCATTTCCGATCCACTAATCCTTCTTTACTGCATCCCTCACTTCCAAACATTGACGAATTCACACGGAAATTGCGTCGCTATGAAATACGAGTACTACGTGTTCTAAGACATTTCCTTCTAAATCGAGTAACGTTTCTATGGAAACGACAGGACTTTCTTTTGGTATACGACAATCACATTTCCGATCCACTAATCCTTCTTTACTGCATCCCTCACTCCCACACATTGAAGAATTCACACGGAAATTGCGTCGCTATGAAATACGAGTACTATGTGTTCTAAGACATTTCCTTCTAAATCGAGTAACGTTTCTATGGAAACGACAGGATTTTCTTTTGGGATACTACAATCACATTTCCGATCCACTAATCCTTCTTTACTGCATCCCTCACTCCCACACATTGACGAATTCACACGGAAATTGCGTCGCTATGAAATACGAGTACTATGTGTTATAAGACATTTCCTTCTAAATCGAGTAACGTTTCTATGGAAACGACAGGATTTTCTTTTGGGATACGACAATCACATTTCCGATCCACTAATCCTTCTTTACTGCATCCCTCACTCCCACACATTGACGAATTCACACGGAAATTCCGTCGCTACGAAATACGAGTATTATGTGTTCTAAGACAATTCCTTCTAAATCGAGTAACGTTTCTATGGAATCGACAGGATTTTCTTTTGGGATACGACAATCTCATTTCCGATCCACTAATCCTTCTTTACTGCATCCCTCACTCCCAAACATTAAAGAATTCACACGGAAATTGCGTCGCTATGAAATACGAGTACTATGTGTTCTAAGACATTTCCTTGTAAATCGAGTAACGTTTCTATGGAAACGACAGGATTCTCTTTTGGGATACGACAATCACATTTCCGATCCACTAATCCTTCTTTACTGCATCCCTCACTCCCACACATTGACGAATTCACACGGAAATTGCGTCGCTATGAAATACGAGTACTACGTGTTCTAAGACATTTCCTTCTAAATCGAGTAACGTTTCTATGGAAACGACAGGATTTTCTTTTGGGATACGACAATCACTTTTCGATCCACTAATCCTTCTTTACTGCATCCCTCACTCCCACACTTTGACGATATCACACGGAAATTCCGTCGCTACGAAATACGAGTATTATGTGTTCTAAGACATTTCCTTCTAAATCGAGTATCGCTTATATGGAAACGACAGGATTTTCTTTTGGGATACGACAATCTCATTACCGATCCACTAATCCTTCTTTACTGCATCCCTCACTCCCACACATTGAGGAATTCACACGGAAATTGCGTCGCTATGAAATACGAGTACTATGTGTTCTAAGACATTTCCTTGTAAATCGAGTAACGTTTCTATGGAAACGACAGGATTTTCTTTTGGGAGACGACAATCACATTTCCGATCCACTAATCCTTCTTTACTGCATCCCTCACTCCCACACATTGACGAATTCACACGGAAATTGCGTCGCTATGAAATACGAGTGCTATGTGTTCTAAGACATTTCCTTCTAAATCGAGTAACGTTTCTATGGAAACGACAAATTTTCTTTTGGGATACGACAATCTCATTTCCGATCCACTAATCCTTCTTTACTGCATCCCTCACTCCCAAACATTGACGAATTCACACGGAAATTGCGTCACTATGGTATACGAGTACTATGTGTTCTAAGACATTTCCTTCTAAATCGAGTAACGTTTCTATGGAAACGACAGGATTTTCTTTTGGGATACGACAATCACATTTCCGATCCACTAATCCTTCTTTACTGCATCCCTCACTCCCACACATTGACGAATTCACACGGAAATTGTGTCGGTATGAAATACGAGTACTATGTGTTCTAAGATATTTCCTTCTAACTCGAGTAACGTTTCTATTGAAACGACAGGATTTTCTTTTGGGATACGACAATCACATTTCCGATCCACTAATCCTTCTTTACTGCATCCCTCACTCCCAAACATTGACGAATTCACACGGAAATGGCGTCGCTATGAAATACGAGTACTATGTGTTCTAAGACATTTCCTTCTAAATCGAGTAACGTTTCTATGGAAACGGCAGGATTTTCTTTTGGGATACGACAATCACATTTCCGATCCACTAATCCTTCTTTACTGCATCCCTCACTCCCACACATTGACGAATTCACACGGAAATTCCGTCGCTACAAAATACGAGTATTATGTGTTCTAAGACATTTCCTTCTAAATCGAGTAACGTTTCTATGGAAACGACAGGATTTTCTTTTGGGATACGACAATCTCATTTCCGATCCACTAATCCTTCTTTACTGCATCCCTCACTCCCACACATTGAAGAATTCACACGGAAATTGCGTCGCTATGAAATACGAGTACTATGTGTTCTAAGACATATCCTTCTAAATCGAGTAACGTTTCTATGGTAACGACAGGATTTTCTTTTGGGATACTACAATCACATTTCCGATCCACTAATCCTTCTTTACTGCATCCCTCACTCCCACACATTGACGAATTCACACGGAAATTGCGTCGCTATGAAATACGAGTACTATGTGTTATAAGACATTTCCTTCTAAATCGAGTAACGTTTCTATGGAAACGACAGGATTTTCTTTTGGGATACGACAATCACATTTCCGATCCACTAATCATTCTTTACTGCATCCCTCACTCCCACACATTGACGATATCACACGGAAATTCCGTCGCTACGAAATACGAGTATTATGTGTTCTAAGACATTTCCTTCTAAATCGAGTAACGTTTCTATGGAAACGACAGGATTTTCTTTTGGGATACGACAATCACTTTCCGATCCACTAATCATTCTTTACTGCATCCCTCACTCCCACACATTGACGATATCACACGGAAATTCCGTCGCTACGAAATACGAGTATTATGTGTTCTAAGACATTTCCTTCTAAATCGAGTAACGCTTATATGGAAACGACAGGATTTTCTTTTGGGATACGACAATCTCATTACCGATCCACTAATCCTTCTTTACTGCATCCCTCACTCCCACACATTGAGGAATTCACACGGAAATTGCGTCGCTATGAAATACGAGTACTATGTGTTCTAAGACATTTCCTTGTAAATCGAGTAACGTTTCTATGGAAACGACAGGATTTTCTTTTGGGATACGACAATCACATTTCCGATCCACTAATCCATCTTTACTGCATCCCTCACTCCCACACATTGAGGAATTCACACTGAAATTGCGTCGCTATGAAATACGAGTGCTATGTGTTCTAAGACATTTCCTTCTAAATCGAGTAACGTTTGTATGGAAACGACAGGATTTTCTTTTGGGATACGACAATCTCATTTCCGATCCACTAATCCTTCTTTACTGCATCCCTCACTCCCAAACATTGACGAATTCACACGGAAATTGCGTCACTATGAAATACGAGTACTATGTGTTCTAAGACATTTCCTTCTAAATCGAGTAACGTTTCTATAGAAACGACAGGATTTTCTTTTGGGATACGACAATCACATTTCCGATCCACTAATCCTTCTTTACTGCATCCCTCACTCCCACACATTGACGAATTCACACGGAAATTGTGTCGGTATGAAATACGAGTACTATGTGTTCTAAGACATTTCCTTCTAACTCGAGTAACGTTTCTATTGAAACGACAGGATTTTCTTTTGGGATACGACAATCACATTTCCGATCCACTAATCCTTCTTTACTGCATCCCTCACTCCCGAACATTGACGAATTCACACGGAAATTGCGTCGGTAAGAAATACGAGTACTATGTGTTCTAAGACATTTCCTTCTAAATCGAGTAACGTATCTATGGAAACGACAGGATTTTCTTTTGGGATACGACTCCCAAACATTGACGAATTCACACGGAAATTGCGTCGCTATGAAATACGAGTACTATGTGTTCTAAGAAATTACCTTCTAAATCGAGTAACGTTTCTATGGAAGCGACAGGATTTTCTTTTGGGATACGACAATCTCATTTCCGATCCACTAATCCTTCTTCACTGCATCCCTCACTCCCAAACATTGACGAATTCACACGGAAATTGCGTCGCTATCAAATACGAGTACTATGTGTTCTAAGACATTTCCTTCTAAATCGCGTAACGTTTCTATGGAAACGACAGGATTTTCTTTTGGGATACGACAATCACATTTCCGATCCACTAATCCTTCTTTACTGCATCCCTCACTCCCACACAATGACGAATTCACACGGAAATTCCGTCGCTACGAAATACGAGTATTATGTGTTCTAAGACATTTCCTTCTAAATCGAGTAACGTTTCTATGGAAACGACAGGATTTTCTTTTGGGATACGACAATCTCATTTCCGATCCACTAATCCTTCTTTACTGCATCCCTCACTCCCAAACATTGACGAATTCACATGGAAATTGCGTCGCTATGAAATACGAGTACTATGTGTTCTAAGACATTTCCTTCTAAATCGAGTAACGTTTCTATGGAAACGACAGGATTTTCTTTCGTTATACGACAATCACATTTCCGATCCACTAATCCTTCTTTACTGCATCCCTCACTCCCAAACATTGACGAATTCACACGGAAATTGCTTCGCTATGAAATACGAGTACTTTGTGTTCTAAGACATTTCCTTCTAAATCGAGTAACGTTTCTGTGGAAACGACAGGATTTTCTTTTGGGATACGACAATCACATTTCCGTTCCACTAATCCTTCTTTACTGCATCCCTCACTCCCACACATTGACGAATTCACACGGAAATTGCGCCGCTATGAAATACGAGTACTATGTGTTCTAAGACATTTCCTCCTAAATCGAGTGACGTTTCTATGGAAACGACAGGATTTTCTTTTGGGATACGACAATCACATTTCTCATCCACTAATCCTTCTTTACTGCATCCCTCACTCCCAAACATTGACGAATTCACACGGAAATTGCGTCGCTATGAAATACGAGTACTATGTGTTCTAAGACATTTACTTCTAAATCGAGTAACGTTTCGATGGAAACGACAGGATTTTCTTTTGGGATACGACAATCTCATTTCCGATCCACTAATCCTTCTTTACTGCATCCCTCACTCCCACACATTGACGAATTCACACGGAAATTCAGTCGCGACGAATTACGAGTATTATGTGTTCTAAGACATTTCCTTCTAAATCGAGTAACGCTTCTATGGAAACGACAGGCTATTTCTTTTGGGATACGACAATCTCATTACCGATCCACTAATCCTTCTTTACTGCGTCCCTCACTCCCACACATTGAAGAATTCACACGGAAATTGCGTCGCTATGAAATACGAGTACTATGTGTTCTAAGACATTTCCTTGTAAATCGAGTAACGTTTCTATGGAAACAACAGGATTTTCTTTTGGGATACGACAATCACATTTCCGATCCACTAATCCTTCTTTACTGCATCCCTCACTCCCACACATTGACGAATTCACACGGAAATTGCGTCGCTATGAAATACGAGTACTATGTGTTCTAAGACATTTCCTTCTAAATCGAGTAACGTTTTTATGGAAACGACAGGATTTTCTTTTGGGATACGACAATCTCATTTCGCGATCCACTAATCCTTCTTTACTGCATCCCTCACTCCCAAACATTGACGAATTCACACGGAAATTGCGTCGCTATGAAATACGAGTACTATGTGTTCTAAGACATTTCCTTCTAAATCGAGTGACGTTTCTATGGAAACGACAGGATTTTCTTTTGGGATACGACAATCACATTTCCGATCCACTAATCCTTCTTTACTGCATCCCTCACTCCCACACATTGACGAATTCACACGGAAATACCGTCGCTACAAAATACGAGTATTATGTGTTCTAAGACATTTCCTTCTAAATCGAGTAACGTTTCTATGGAAACGACAGGTTTTTTTTTTTTGATACGACAATCTCATTTCCGATCCACTCATCCTTCTTTACTGCATCCCTCACTCCCACACATTGAAGAATTCACACGGAAATTGCGTCGCTATGAAATACGAGTACTATGTGTTCTAAGACATTTCCTTGTAAAACGAGTAACGTTTCTATGGAAACGACAGGATTTTCTTTTGGGATACGACAATCACATTTCCGATCCACTAATCCTTCTTTACTGCATCCCTCACTCCCACACATTGAAGAATTCACACGAAAATTGCGTCGCTATGAAATACGAGTGCTATGTGTTCTAAGACATTTCCTTCTAAATCGAGTAACGTTTCTATGGAAACGACAGGATTTTCTTTTGGGATACGACAATCACATTTCCGATCCACTAATGCTTCTTTACTGCATCCCTCACTCCCACACATTGACGAATTCACACGGAAATTGCGTCGCTATGAAATACGAGTACTATGTGTTCTAAGACATTTCCTTCTAAATCGAGTAACGTATCTATGGAAACGACAGGATTTTCTTTTGGGATACGGCAATCACATTTCCGATCCACTAATCCTTCTTTACTGCATCCCTCACTCCCAAACATTGACGAATTCACACGGAAATTGCTTCGCTATGAAATACGAGTACTTTGTGTTCTAAGACATTTCCTTCTAAATCGAGTAACGTTTGTATGGAAACGACAGGATTTTCTTTTGGGATACGACAATCTCATTTCCGATCCACTAATCCTTCTTTACTGCATCCCTCACTCCCAAACATTGAAGAATTCACACGGAAATTGCGTCTCTATGAAATACTAGTACTATGTGTTCTAAGACATTTCCTTCTAAATCGAGTAACGTTTGTATGGAAACGACAGGATATTCTTTTGGGATACGACAATCACATTTGCAATCCACTAATCCTTCTTTACTGCATCCCTCACTCCCACACATTGACGAATTCACACGGAAATTGCGTCTCTATGAAATACGAGTACTATGTGTTCTAAGACATCTCCTTCTAAATCGAGTAACGTTTGTATGGAAACGACAGGATATTCTTTTGGGATACGACAATCACATTTGCAATCCACATATCCTTCTTTACTGCATCCCTCACTCCCACACATTGACGAATTCACACGGAATTTGCGTCGCTATGAAATACGAGTACTATGTGTTCTAAGACATTTCCTTCTAAATCGAGTAACGTTTCTATGGACACGACAGGATTTTCTTTTGTGATACGACAATCACATTTCCGATCCACTAATCCTTCTTTACTGCATCCCTCACTCCCAAACATTGAAGAATTCACACGGAAATTGCGTCTCTATGAAATACGAGTACTATGTGTTCTAAGACATTTCCTTCTAAATCGAGTAACGTTTGTATGGAAACGACAGGATATTCCTTTGGGATACGACAATCACATTTGCAATCCACTAATCCTTCTTTACTGCATCCCTCACTCCCACACATTGACGAATTCACACGGAATTTGCGTCGCTATGAAATACGAGTACTATGTGTTCTAAGACATTTCCTTCTAAATCGAGTAACGTTTGTATGGAAACGACAGGATTTTCTTTTGGGATACGACAATCTCATTTCCGATCCACTAATCCTTCTTTACTGCATCCCTCACTCCCAAACATTGAAGAATTCACACGGAAATTGCGTCTCTATGAAATACGAGTACTATGTGTTCTAAGACATTTCCTTCTAAATCGAGTAACGTTTTATTGGACACGACAGGATTTTCTTTTGGGATACGACAATCACATTTGCAATCCACTAATCCTTCTTTACTGCATCCCTCACTCCCACACGTTGACGAATTCACACGGAATTTGCGTCGCTATGAAATACGAGTACTATGTGTTCGAAGACATTTCCTTCTAAATCGAGTAACGTTTGTATGGAAACGACAGGATATTCTTTTGGGATACGACAATCACATTTGCAATCCACTAATCCTTCTTTACTGCATCCCTCACTCCCACACATTGACGAATTCACACGGAATTTGCGTCGCTATGAAATACGAGTACTATGTGTTCTAAGACATTTCCTTCTAAATCGAGTAACGTTTGTATGGAAACGACAGGATTTTCTTTTGGGATACGACAATCTCATTTCCGATCCACTAATCATTCTATACTGCATCCCTCACTCCCAAACATTGAAGAATTCACACGGAAATTGCGTCTCTATGAAATACGAGTACTATGTGTTCTAAGACATTTCCTTCTAAATCGAGTAACGTTTGTATGGAAACGACAGGATATTCCATTGGGATACGACAATCACATTTGCAATCCACTAATCATTCTTTACTGCATCCCTCACTCCCACACATTGACGAATTCACACGGAAATTGCGTCTCTATGAAATACGAGTACTATGTGTTCTAAGACATTTCCTTCTAAATCGAGTAACGTTTCTATGGACACGACAGGATTTTCTTTTGTGATACGACAATCACATTTCCGATCCAGCAATCCTTCGTTACTGCATCCCTCACTCCCACACATTGACGAATTCACACGGAAATTGCGTCGCTATGAAATACGAGTACTATGTGTTCTAAGACATTTCCTTCTAAATCGAGTAACGTTTTTATGGAAACGACAGGATTTTCTTTTGGGATACGACAATCTCATTTCGCGATCCACTAATCCTTCTTTACTGCATCCCTCACTCCCACACATTGACGAATTCACACGGAAATTGCGTCGCTATGAAATACGAGTACTATGTGTTCTAAGACATTTCCTTCTAAATCGAGTAACGTTTTTATGGAAACGACAGGATTTTCTTTTGGGATACGACAATCTCATTTCGCGATCCACTAATCCTTCTTTACTGCATCCCTCACTCCCAAACATTGACGAATTCACACGGAAATTGCGTCGCTATGAAATACGAGTACTATGTGTTCTAAGACATTTCCTTCTAAATCGAGTGACGTTTCTATGGAAACGACAGGATTTTCTTTTGGGATACGACAATCACATTTCCGATCCACTAATCCTTCTTTACTGCATCCCTCACTCCCACACATTGACGAATTCACACGGAAATACCGTCGCTACAAAATACGAGTATTATGTGTTCTAAGACATTTCCTTCTAAATCGAGTAACGTTTCTATGGAAACGACAGGTTTTTTTTTTTTGATACGACAATCTCATTTCCGATCCACTCATCCTTCTTTACTGCATCCCTCACTCCCACACATTGAAGAATTCACACGGAAATTGCGTCGCTATGAAATACGAGTACTATGTGTTCTAAGACATTTCCTTGTAAAACGAGTAACGTTTCTATGGAAACGACAGGATTTTCTTTTGGGATACGACAATCTCATTTCCGATCCACTAATCATTCTTTACTGCATCCCTCACTCCCACACATTGAAGAATTCACACGGAAATTGCGTCGCTATGAAATACGAGTACTATGTGTTCTAAGACATATCCTTCTAAATCGAGTAACGTTTCTATGGTAACGACAGGATTTTCTTTTGGGATACTACAATCACATTTCCGATCCACTAATCCTTCTTTACTGCATCCCTCACTCCCACACATTGACGAATTCACACGGAAATTGCGTCGCTATGAAATACGAGTACTATGTGTTATAAGACATTTCCTTCTAAATCGAGTAACGTTTCTATGGAAACGACAGGATTTTCTTTTGGGATACGACAATCACATTTCCGATCCACTAATCATTCTTTACTGCATCCCTCACTCCCACACATTGACGATATCACACGGAAATTCCGTCGCTACGAAATACGAGTATTATGTGTTCTAAGACATTTCCTTCTAAATCGAGTAACGTTTCTATGGAAACGACAGGATTTTCTTTTGGGATACGACAATCACTTTCCGATCCACTAATCATTCTTTACTGCATCCCTCACTCCCACACATTGACGATATCACACGGAAATTCCGTCGCTACGAAATACGAGTATTATGTGTTCTAAGACATTTCCTTCTAAATCGAGTAACGCTTATATGGAAACGACAGGATTTTCTTTTGGGATACGACAATCTCATTACCGATCCACTAATCCTTCTTTACTGCATCCCTCACTCCCACACATTGAGGAATTCACACGGAAATTGCGTCGCTATGAAATACGAGTACTATGTGTTCTAAGACATTTCCTTGTAAATCGAGTAACGTTTCTATGGAAACGACAGGATTTTCTTTTGGGATACGACAATCACATTTCCGATCCACTAATCCATCTTTACTGCATCCCTCACTCCCACACATTGAGGAATTCACACTGAAATTGCGTCGCTATGAAATACGAGTGCTATGTGTTCTAAGACATTTCCTTCTAAATCGAGTAACGTTTGTATGGAAACGACAGGATTTTCTTTTGGGATACGACAATCTCATTTCCGATCCACTAATCCTTCTTTACTGCATCCCTCACTCCCAAACATTGACGAATTCACACGGAAATTGCGTCACTATGAAATACGAGTACTATGTGTTCTAAGACATTTCCTTCTAAATCGAGTAACGTTTCTATAGAAACGACAGGATTTTCTTTTGGGATACGACAATCACATTTCCGATCCACTAATCCTTCTTTACTGCATCCCTCACTCCCACACATTGACGAATTCAGACGGAAATTGTGTCGGTATGAAATACGAGTACTATGTGTTCTAAGACATTTCCTTCTAACTCGAGTAACGTTTCTATTGAAACGACAGGATTTTCTTTTGGGATACGACAATCACATTTCCGATCCACTAATCCTTCTTTACTGCATCCCTCACTCCCGAACATTGACGAATTCACACGGAAATTGCGTCGGTAAGAAATACGAGTACTATGTGTTCTAAGACATTTCCTTCTAAATCGAGTAACGTATCTATGGAAACGACAGGATTTTCTTTTGGGATACGACTCCCAAACATTGACGAATTCACACGGAAATTGCGTCGCTATGAAATACGAGTACTATGTGTTCTAAGAAATTACCTTCTAAATCGAGTAACGTTTCTATGGAAGCGACAGGATTTTCTTTTGGGATACGACAATCTCATTTCCGATCCACTAATCCTTCTTCACTGCATCCCTCACTCCCAAACATTGACGAATTCACACGGAAATTGCGTCGCTATCAAATACGAGTACTATGTGTTCTAAGACATTTCCTTCTAAATCGCGTAACGTTTCTATGGAAACGACAGGATTTTCTTTTGGGATACGACAATCACATTTCCGATCCACTAATCCTTCTTTACTGCATCCCTCACTCCCACACAATGACGAATTCACACGGAAATTCCGTCGCTACGAAATACGAGTATTATGTGTTCTAAGACATTTCCTTCTAAATCGAGTAACGTTTCTATGGAAACGACAGGATTTTCTTTTGGGATACGACAATCTCATTTCCGATCCACTAATCCTTCTTTACTGCATCCCTCACTCCCAAACATTGACGAATTCACATGGAAATTGCGTCGCTATGAAATACGAGTACTATGTGTTCTAAGACATTTCCTTCTAAATCGAGTAACGTTTCTATGGAAACGACAGGATTTTCTTTCGTTATACGACAATCACATTTCCGATCCACTAATCCTTCTTTACTGCATCCCTCACTCCCAAACATTGACGAATTCACACGGAAATTGCTTCGCTATGAAATACGAGTACTTTGTGTTCTAAGACATTTCCTTCTAAATCGAGTAACGTTTCTGTGGAAACGACAGGAATTTCTTTTGGGATACGACGATCTCATTTCCGATCCACTAATCCTTCTTTACTGCATCCCTCAATCCCAAACATTGAAGAATTCACACGGAAATTGCGTCGCAATGAAATACGAGTACTATGTGTTCTAAGACATTTCCTTGCAAATCGAGTAACGTTTCTATGGAAACGACAGGATTTTCTTTTGGGATACGACAATCACATTTCCGTTCCACTAATCCTTCTTTACTGCATCCCTCACTCCCACACATTGACGAATTCACACGGAAATTGCGCCGCTATGAAATACGAGTACTATGTGTTCTAAGACATTTCCTCCTAAATCGAGTGACGTTTCTATGGAAACGACAGGATTTTCTTTTGGGATACGACAATCACATTTCTCATCCACTAATCCTTCTTTACTGCATCCCTCACTCCCAAACATTGACGAATTCACACGGAAATTGCGTCGCTATGAAATACGAGTACTATGTGTTCTAAGACATTTACTTCTAAATCGAGTAACGTTTCGATGGAAACGACAGGATTTTCTTTTGTGATACGACAATCACATTTCCGATCCAGCAATCCTTCGTTACTGCATCCCTCACTCCCACACATTGACGAATTCACACGGAAATTGCGTCGCTATGAAATACGAGTACTATGTGTTCTAAGACATTTCCTTCTAAATCGAGTAACGCTTCTATGGAAACGACAGGCTATTTCTTTTGGGATACGACAATCTCATTACCGATCCACTAATCCTTCTTTACTGCGTCCCTCACTCCCACACATTGAAGAATTCACACGGAAATTGCGTCGCTATGAAATACGAGTACTATGTGTTCTAAGACATTTCCTTGTAAATCGAGTAACGTTTCTATGGAAACAACAGGATTTTCTTTTGGGATACGACAATCACATTTCCGATCCACTAATCCTTCTTTACTGCATCCCTCACTCCCACACATTGACGAATTCACACGGAAATTGCGTCGCTATGAAATACGAGTACTATGTGTTCTAAGACATTTCCTGCTAAATCGAGTAACGTTTTTATGGAAACGACAGGATTTTCTTTTGGGATACGACAATCTCATTTCGCGATCCACTAATCCTTCTTTACTGCATCCCTCACTCCCAAACATTGACGAATTCACACGGAAATTGCGTCGCTATGAAATACGAGTACTATGTGTTCTAAGACATTTCCTTCTAAATCGAGTGACGTTTCTATGGAAACGACAGGATTTTCTTTTGGGATACGACAATCACATTTCCGATCCACTAATCCTTCTTTACTGCATCCCTCACTCCCACACATTGACGAATTCACACGGAAATACCGTCGCTACAAAATACGAGTATTATGTGTTCTAAGACATTTCCTTCTAAATCGAGTAACGTTTCTATGGAAACGACAGGTTTTTTTTTTTTGATACGACAATCTCATTTCCGATCCACTCATCCTTCTTTACTGCATCCCTCACTCCCACACATTGAAGAATTCACACGGAAATTGCGTCGCTATGAAATACGAGTACTATGTGTTCTAAGACATTTCCTTGTAAAACGAGTAACGTTTCTATGGAAACGACAGGATTTTCTTTTGGGATACGACAATCACATTTCCGATCCACTAATCCTTCTTTACTGCATCCCTCACTCCCACACATTGAAGAATTCACACGAAAATTGCGTCGCTATGAAATACGAGTGCTATGTGTTCTAAGACATTTCCTTCTAAATCGAGTAACGTTTCTATGGAAACGACAGGATTTTCTTTTGGGATACGACAATCACATTTCCGATCCACTAATGCTTCTTTACTGCATCCCTCACTCCCACACATTGACGAATTCACACGGAAATTGCGTCGCTATGAAATACGAGTACTATGTGTTCTAAGACATTTCCTTCTAAATCGAGTAACGTATCTATGGAAACGACAGGATTTTCTTTTGGGATACGGCAATCACATTTCCGATCCACTAATCCTTCTTTACTGCATCCCTCACTCCCAAACATTGACGAATTCACACGGAAATTGCTTCGCTATGAAATACGAGTACTTTGTGTTCTCAGACATTTCCTTCTAAATCGAGTAACGTTTGTATGGAAACGACAGGATTTTCTTTTGGGATACGACAATCTCATTTCCGATCCACTAATCCTTCTTTACTGCATCCCTCACTCCCAAACATTGAAGAATTCACACGGAAATTGCGTCTCTATGAAATACTAGTACTATGTGTTCTAAGACATTTCCTTCTAAATCGAGTAACGTTTGTATGGAAACGACAGGATATTCTTTTGGGATACGACAATCACATTTGCAATCCACTAATCCTTCTTTACTGCATCCCTCACTCCCACACATTGACGAATTCACACGGAAATTGCGTCTCTATGAAATACGAGTACTATGTGTTCTAAGACATCTCCTTCTAAATCGAGTAACGTTTGTATGGAAACGACAGGATATTCTTTTGGGATACGACAATCACATTTGCAATCCACATATCCTTCTTTACTGCATCCCTCACTCCCACACATTGACGAATTCACACGGAATTTGCGTCGCTATGAAATACGAGTACTATGTGTTCTAAGACATTTCCTTCTAAATCGAGTAACGTTTCTATGGAAACGACAGGATTTTCTTTTGGGATACGACAATCACATTTCCGATCCACTAATGCTTCTTTACTGCATCCCTCACTCCCACACATTGACGAATTCACACGGAAATTGCGTCGCTATGAAATACGAGTACTATGTGTTCTAAGACATCTCCTTCTAAATCGAGTAACGTTTGTATGGAAACGACAGGATATTCTTTTGGGATACGACAATCACATTTGCAATCCACATATCCTTCTTTACTGCATCCCTCACTCCCACACATTGACGAATTCACACGGAATTTGCGTCGCTATGAAATACGAGTACTATGTGTTCTAAGACATTTCCTTCTAAATCGAGTAACGTTTCTATGGACACGACAGGATTTTCTTTTGTGATACGACAATCACATTTCCGATCCACTAATCCTTCTTTACTGCATCCCTCACTCCCAAACATTGAAGAATTCACACGGAAATTGCGTCTCTATGAAATACGAGTACTATGTGTTCTAAGACATTTCTTTCTAAATCGAGTAACGTTTGTATGGAAACGACAGGATATTCCTTTGGGATACGACAATCACATTTGCAATCCACTAATCCTTCTTTACTGCATCCCTCACTCCCACACATTGACGAATTCACACGGAATTTGCGTCGCTATGAAATACGAGTACTATGTGTTCTAAGACATTTCCTTCTAAATCGAGTAACGTTTGTATGGAAACGACAGGATTTTCTTTTGGGATACGACAATCTCATTTCCGATCCACTAATCCTTCTTTACTGCATCCCTCACTCCCAAACATTGAAGAATTCACACGGAAATTGCGTCTCTATGAAATACGAGTACTATGTGTTCTAAGACATTTCCTTCTAAATCGAGTAACGTTTTATTGGACACGACAGGATTTTCTTTTGGGATACGACAATCACATTTGCAATCCACTAATCCTTCTTTACTGCATCCCTCACTCCCACACGTTGACGAATTCACACGGAATTTGCGTCGCTATGAAATACGAGTACTATGTGTTCGAAGACATTTCCTTCTAAATCGAGTAACGTTTGTATGGAAACGACAGGATATTCTTTTGGGATACGACAATCACATTTGCAATCCACTAATCCTTCTTTACTGCATCCCTCACTCCCACACATTGACGAATTCACACGGAATTTGCGTCGCTATGAAATACGAGTACTATGTGTTCTAAGACATTTCCTTCTAAATCGAGTAACGTTTGTATGGAAACGACAGGATATTCCATTGGGATACGACAATCACATTTGCAATCCACTAATCATTCTTTACTGCATCCCTCACTCCCACACATTGACGAATTCACACGGAAATTGCGTCTCTATGAAATACGAGTACTATGTGTTCTAAGACATTTCCTTCTAAATCGAGTAACGTTTCTATGGACACGACAGGATTTTCTTTTGTGATACGACAATCACATTTCCGATCCAGCAATCCTTCGTTACTGCATCCCTCACTCCCACACATTGACGAATTCACACGGAAATTCCGTCGCTACGAAATACGCGAATTATGTGTTCTAAGACATTTCCTTCTAAATCGAGTAACGCTTTTATGGAAACGACAGGATTTTCTTTTGGGAAACGACAATCTCATTACCGAACCACTAATCCTTCTTTACTGCATCCCTCACTCCCACACATTGAAGAATTCACACGAAAATTGCATCGCTATGAAATACGAGTACAATGTGTTCTAAGACATTTCCTTCTAAATCGAGTAACGTTTCTATGGAAACGACAGGATTTTCTTTTGGGATACGACAATCACATTTCCGATCCACTAATGCTTCTTTACTGCATTACTCACTCCCACACATTGACGAATTCACACGGAAATTGCGTCGCTATGAAATACGAGTACTATGTGTTCTAAGACATTTCCTTCTAAATCGAGTAACGTTTCTATGGACACGACAGGATTTTCTTTTGTGATACGACAATCACATTTCCGATCCATCAATCCTTCGTTACTGCATCCCTCACTCCCACACATTGACGAATTCACACGGAAATTCCGTCGCTACGAAATACGCGAATTATGTGTTCTAAGACATTTCCTTCTAAATCGAGTAACGCTTCTATGAAAACGACAGAATTTTCTTTTGTGATACGGCAATCTCATTACCGAACCACTAATCCTTCTTTACTGCATCCCTCACTCCCACACATTGAAGAATTCACACGGAAATTGCGTCGCTATGAAATACGAGTACTATGTGTTCTAAGACATTTCCTTCTAAATCGAGTAACGTTTCTATGGAAAGGACAGGATTTTCTTTTGGGATACGACAATCGCATTTCCGATCCACTAATAGTTCTTTACTGCATCCCCCACTCCCACACATTGACGAATTCACACGGAAATTGCGTCGCTATGAAATACGAGTACTATGTGTTGTACGACATTTCCTTCTAAATAGAGTAACGTTTCTATGGAAACGACAGGATTTTCTTTTGGGATACGACAATCTCATTTCCGATCCACTAATCCTTCTTTACTGCATCCCTCACTCCCAAACATTGACGAATTCACACGAAAATTGCGTCGCTATGAAATACGAGTACTATGTGTTCTAAGACATTTCCTTCTAAATCGAGTAACGTTTCTACGGAAACGACAAGATTTTCTTTTGGGATACGACAATCACATTTCCGATCCACTAATCCTTCTTTACTGCATCCCTCATCCCACACATTGACGAATTCACACGGAAATTGTGTCGGTATGAATACGAGTACTATGTGTTCTAAGACATTTCCTTCTAAATCGAGTAACGTTTCTACGGAAACGACAAGATTTTCTTTTGGGATACGACAATCACATTTCCGATCCACTAATCATTCTATACTGCATCCCTCACTCCCAAACATTGAAGAATTCACACGGAAATTGCGTCTCTATGAAATACGAGTACTATGTGTTCTAAGACATTTCCTTCTAAATCGAGTAACGTTTGTATGGAAACGACAGGATATTCCATTGGGATACGACAATCACATTTGCAATCCACTAATCATTCTTTACTGCATCCCTCACTCCCACACATTGACGAATTCACACGGAAATTGCGTCTCTATGAAATACGAGTACTATGTGTTCTAAGACATTTCCTTCTAAATCGAGTAACGTTTCTATGGACACGACAGGATTTTCTTTTGTGATACGACAATCACATTTCCGATCCAGCAATCCTTCGTTACTGCATCCCTCACTCCCACACATTGACGAATTCACACGGAAATTCCGTCGCTACGAAATACGCGAATTATGTGTTCTAAGACATTTCCTTCTAAATCGAGTAACGCTTTTATGGAAACGACAGGATTTTCTTTTGGGAAACGACAATCTCATTACCGAACCACTAATCCTTCTTTACTGCATCCCTCACTCCCACACATTGAAGAATTCACACGAAAATTGCATCGCTATGAAATACGAGTACAATGTGTTCTAAGACATTTCCTTCTAAATCGAGTAACGTTTCTATGGAAACGACAGGATTTTCTTTTGGGATACGACAATCACATTTCCGATCCACTAATGCTTCTTTACTGCATTACTCACTCCCACACATTGACGAATTCACACGGAAATTGCGTCGCTATCAAATACGAGTACTATGTGTTCTAAGACATTTCCTTCTAAATCGAGTAACGTTTCTATGGACACGACAGGATTTTCTTTTGTGATACGACAATCACATTTCCGATCCATCAATCCTTCGTTACTGCATCCCTCACTCCCACACATTGACGAATTCACACGGAAATTCCGTCGCTACGAAATACGCGAATTATGTGTTCTAAGACATTTCCTTCTAAATCGAGTAACGCTTCTATGAAAACGACAGAATTTTCTTTTGTGATACGGCAATCTCATTACCGAACCACTAATCCTTCTTTACTGCATCCCTCACTCCCACACATTGAAGAATTCACACGGAAATTGCGTCGCTATGAAATACGAGTACTATGTGTTCTAAGACATTTCCTTCTAAATCGAGTAACGTTTCTATGGAAAGGACAGGATTTTCTTTTGGGATACGACAATCGCATTTCCGATCCACTAATAGTTCTTTACTGCATCCCCCACTCCCACACATTGACGAATTCACACGGAAATTGCGTCGCTATGAAATACGAGTACTATGTGTTGTACGACATTTCCTTCTAAATAGAGTAACGTTTCTATGGAAACGACAGGATTTTCTTTTGGGATACGACAATCTCATTTCCGATCCACTAATCCTTCTTTACTGCATCCCTCACTCCCAAACATTGACGAATTCACACGAAAATTGCGTCGCTATGAAATACGAGTACTATGTGTTCTAAGACATTTCCTTCTAAATCGAGTAACGTTTCTACGGAAACGACAAGATTTTCTTTTGGGATACGACAATCACATTTCCGATCCACTAATCCTTCTTTACTGCATCCCTCATCCCACACATTGACGAATTCACACGGAAATTGTGTCGGTATGAATACGAGTACTATGTGTTCTAAGACATTTGCTTCTACATCGAGTAACGTTTCTATGGAAACGACAGGATTTTCTTTTGGGATACGACAATCTCATTTCCGATCCACTAATCCTTCTTTACTGCATCCCTCACTCCCACACATTGACGAATTCACACGGTTATTGCGTCGCTATGAAATACGAGTACTATGTGTTCTAAGACATTTCCTTCTAAATCGAGTAACGTTTCTATTGAAACGACAGGATTTTCTTTTGGGATACGACAATCACATTTCCGATCCACTAATCCTTCTTTACTGCATCCCTCACCCCCACACATTGACGACTTCACACAGAAATTGCGTCGGTATGAAATACGAGTACTATGTGTTCTAAGACATTTCCTGCTAAATCGAGTAACGTTTCTATGGAAACGACATGATTTTCTTTTGGGATACGACAATCTCATTTCCGATCCACTAATCCTTCTCTACTGCATCCCTCACTCCCACACATTGACGAATTCACACGGAAATTCCGTCGCTACGAAATACGAGTATTATGTGTTCTAAGACATTTCCTTCTAAATCGATTAACGTTTCTATGGAAACGACAGGATTTTCTTTTGGGATACGACAATCTCATTTCCCATCCACTAATCCTTCTTTCCTGCATCCCTCACTCCCACACATTGAAGAATTCACACGGTAATTGCGTCGCTATGAAATACGAGTAATATCTGTTCTGAGACATTTCCTTGTAAATCGAGTAACGTTTCTATGGAAACGACAGGATTTTCTTTTGGGATACGACAATCACATTTCCGATCCACTAATCCTTCTTAACTGCATCCCTCACTCCCACACATTGACGAATTCACACGGAAATTGCTTCGCTATGAAATACGAGTACTATGTGTTCTAAGACATTTCCTTCTAAATCGAGTAACGTTTCTATGGAAACGACAGGATTTTCTTTTGGGATACGACAATCTCATTTCCGATCCACTAATCCTTCTTTACTGCATCCCTCACTCCCAAACATTGAGGAATTCACACGGATATTGCGTCGCTATGAAATACGAGTACTATGTGTTCTAAGACATTTCCTTCTAAAACGAGTAACGTTTCTATGGAAACGAAAGGATTTTCTTTTGGAATACGACAATCACATTTCCGATCCACTAATCCTTCTTCACTGCATCCCTCACTCCCACACATTGACGAATTCACACGGAAATTGCGTCGCTATGAAATACGAGTACTATGTGTTCTAAGACATTTCCTTCTAAATCGAGTTACGTTTCTATGGGAACGACAGGATTTTCTTTTGGGATACGACAATCACATTTCCGATCCACTAATCCTTCTTTACTGCATCCCTCACTCCCACACATTGACGAATTCACACGGAAATTCCGTCGCTATGAAATACGAGTACTATGTGTTCTAAGACATTTCCTTCTTAATCGAGTAACGTTTCTATGGAAACGACAGGATATTCTTTTGGGATACGACAATCACATTTGCAATCCACTAATCCTTCTTTACTGCATCCCTCACTCCCACACATTGACGAATTCACACGGAAATTGCGTCTCTATGAAATACGAGTACTATGTGTTCTAAGACATCTCCTTCTAAATCGAGTAACGTTTGTATGGAAACGACAGGATATTCTTTTGGGATACGACAATCACATTTGCAATCCACATATCCTTCTTTACTGCATCCCTCACTCCCACACATTGACGAATTCACACGGAATTTGCGTCGCTATGAAATACGAGTACTATGTGTTCTAAGACATTTCCTTCTAAATCGAGTAACGTTTCTATGGAAACGACAGGATTTTCTTTTGGGATACGACAATCACATTTCCGATCCACTAATGCTTCTTTACTGCATCCCTCACTCCCACACATTGACGAATTCACACGGAAATTGCGTCGCTATGAAATACGAGTACTATGTGTTCTAAGACATCTCCTTCTAAATCGAGTAACGTTTGTATGGAAACGACAGGATATTCTTTTGGGATACGACAATCACACTTGCAATCCACATATCCTTCTTTACTGCATCCCTCACTCCCACACATTGACGAATTCACACGGAATTTGCGTCGCTATGAAATACGAGTACTATGTGTTCTAAGACATTTCCTTCTAAATCGAGTAACGTTTCTATGGACACGACAGGATTTTCTTTTGTGATACGACAATCACATTTCCGATCCACTAATCCTTCTTTACTGCATCCCTCACTCCCAAACATTGAAGAATTCACACGGAAATTGCGTCTCTATGAAATACGAGTACTATGTGTTCTAAGACATTTCCTTCTAAATCGAGTAACGTTTGTATGGAAACGACAGGATATTCCTTTGGGATACGACAATCACATTTGCAATCCACTAATCCTTCTTTACTGCATCCCTCACTCCCACACATTGACGAATTCACACGGAATTTGCGTCGCTATGAAATACGAGTACTATGTGTTCTAAGACATTTCCTTCTAAATCGAGTAACGTTTGTATGGAAACGACAGGATTTTCTTTTGGGATACGACAATCTCATTTCCGATCCACTAATCCTTCTTTACTGCATCCCTCACTCCCAAACATTGAAGAATTCACACGGAAATTGCGTCTCTATGAAATACGAGTACTATGTGTTCTAAGACATTTCCTTCTAAATCGAGTAACGTTTTATTGGACACGACAGGATTTTCTTTTGGGATACGACAATCACATTTGCAATCCACTAATCCTTCTTTACTGCATCCCTCTCTCCCACACGTTGACGAATTCACACGGAATTTGCGTCGCTATGAAATACGAGTACTATGTGTTCGAAGACATTTCCTTCTAAATCGAGTAACGTTTGTATGGAAACGACAGGATATTCTTTTGGGATACGACAATCACATTTGCAATCCACTAATCCTTCTTTACTGCATCCCTCACTCCCACACATTGACGAATTCACACGGAATTTGCGTCGCTATGAAATACGAGTACTATGTGTTCTAAGACATTTCCTTCTAAATCGAGTAACGTTTGTATGGAAACGACAGGATTTTCTTTTGGGATACGACAATCTCATTTCCGATCCACTAATCATTCTATACTGCATCCCTCACTCCCAAACATTGAAGAATTCACACGGAAATTGCGTCTCTATGAAATACGAGTACTATGTGTTCTAAGACATTTCCTTCTAAATCGAGTAACGTTTGTATGGAAACGACAGGATATTCCATTGGGATACGACAATCACATTTGCAATCCACTAATCATTCTTTACTGCATCCCTCACTCCCACACATTGACGAATTCACACGGAAATTGCGTCTCTATGAAATACGAGTACTATGTGTTCTAAGACATTTCCTTCTAAATCGAGTAACGTTTCTATGGACACGACAGGATTTTCTTTTGTGATACGACAATCACATTTCCGATCCAGCAATCCTTCGTTACTGCATCCCTCACTCCCACACATTGACGAATTCACACGGAAATTCCGTCGCTACGAAATACGCGAATTATGTGTTCTAAGACATTTCCTTCTAAATCGAGTAACGCTTTTATGGAAACGACAGGATTTTCTTTTGGGAAACGACAATCTCATTACCGAACCACTAATCCTTCTTTACTGCATCCCTCACTCCCACACATTGAAGAATTCACACGAAAATTGCATCGCTATGAAATACGAGTACAATGTGTTCTAAGACATTTCCTTCTAAATCGAGTAACGTTTCTATGGAAACGACAGGATTTTCTTTTGGGATACGACAATCACATTTCCGATCCACTAATGCTTCTTTACTGCATTACTCACTCCCACACATTGACGAATTCACACGGAAATTGCGTCGCTATGAAATACGAGTACTATGTGTTCTAAGACATTTCCTTCTAAATCGAGTAACGTTTCTATGGACACGACAGGATTTTCTTTTGTGATACGACAATCACATTTCCGATCCATCAATCCTTCGTTACTGCATCCCTCACTCCCACACATTGACGAATTCACACGGAAATTCCGTCGCTACGAAATACGCGAATTATGTGTTCTAAGACATTTCCTTCTAAATCGAGTAACGCTTCTATGAAAACGACAGAATTTTCTTTTGTGATACGGCAATCTCATTACCGAACCACTAATCCTTCTTTACTGCATCCCTCACTCCCACACATTGAAGAATTCACACGGAAATTGCGTCGCTATGAAATACGAGTACTATGTGTTCTAAGACATTTCCTTCTAAATCGAGTAACGTTTCTATGGAAAGGACAGGATTTTCTTTTGGGATACGACAATCGCATTTCCGATCCACTAATCCTTCTTTACTGCATCCCCCACTCCCACACATTGACGAATTCACACGGAAATTGCGTCGCTATGAAATACGAGTACTATGTGTTGTACGACATTTCCTTCTAAATAGAGTAACGTTTCTATGGAAACGACAGGATTTTCTTTTGGGATACGACAATCTCATTTCCGATCCACTAATCCTTCTTTACTGCATCCCTCACTCCCAAACATTGACGAATTCACACGAAAATTGCGTCGCTATGAAATACGAGTACTATGTGTTCTAAGACATTTCCTTCTAAATCGAGTAACGTTTCTACGGAAACGACAAGATTTTCTTTTGGGATACGACAATCACATTTCCGATCCACTAAGCCTTCTTTACTGCATCCCTCATCCCACACATTGACGAATTCACACGGAAATTGTGTCGGTATGAATACGAGTACTATGTGTTCTAAGACATTTGCTTCTACATCGAGTAACGTTTCTATGGAAACGACAGGATTTTCTTTTGGGATACGACAATCTCATTTCCGATCCACTAATCCTTCTTTACTGCATCCCTCACTCCCACACACTGACGAATTCACACGGTTATTGCGTCGCTATGAAATACGAGTACTATGTGTTCGAAGACATTTCCTTCTAAATCGAGTAACGTTTCTATTGAAACGACAGGATTTTCTTTTGGGATACGACAATCACATTTCCGATCCACTAATCCTTCTTTACTGCATCCCTCACCCCCACACATTGACGACTTCACACAGAAATTGCGTCGGTATGAAATACGAGTACTATGTGTTCTAAGACATTTCCTGCTAAATCGAGTAACGTTTCTATGGAAACGACATGATTTTCTTTTGGGATACGACAATCTCATTTCCGATCCACTAATCCTTCTCTACTGCATCCCTCACTCCCACACATTGACGAATTCACACGGAAATTCCGTCGCTACGAAATACGAGTATTATGTGTTCTAAGACATTTCCTTCTAAATCGATTAACGTTTCTATGGAAACGACAGGATTTTCTTTTGGGATACGACAATCTCATTTCCCATCCACTAATCCTTCTTTCCTGCATCCCTCACTCCCACACATTGAAGAATTCACACGGTAATTGCGTCGCTATGAAATACGAGTAATATCTGTTCTGAGACATTTCCTTGTAAATCGAGTAACGTTTCTATGGAAACGACAGGATTTTCTTTTGGGATACGACAATCACATTTCCGATCCACTAATCCTTCTTAACTGCATCCCTCACTCCCACACATTGACGAATTCACACGGAAATTGCTTCGCTATGAAATACGAGTACTATGTGTTCTAAGACATTTCCTTCTAAATCGAGTAACGTTTCTATGGAAACGACAGGATTTTCTTTTGGGATACGACAATCTCATTTCCGATCCACTAATCCTTCTTCACTGCATCCCTCACTCCCAAACATTGAGGAATTCACACGGATATTGCGTCGCTATGAAATACGAGTACTATGTGTTCTAAGACATTTCCTTCTAAAACGAGTAACGTTTCTATGGAAACGAAAGGATTTTCTTTTGGAATACGACAATCACATTTCCGATCCACTAATCCTTCTTCACTGCATCCCTCACTCCCACACATTGACGAATTCACACGGAAATTGCGTCGCTATGAAATACGAGTACTATGTGTTCTAAGACATTTCCTTCTAAATCGAGTTACGTTTCTATGGGAACGACAGGATTTTCTTTTGGGATACGACAATCACATTTCCGATCCACTAATCCTTCTTTACTGCATCCCTCACTCCCACACATTGACGAATTCACACGGAAATTAAGTCGCTATGAAATACGAGTACTATGTGTTCTAAGACATTTCCTTCTTAATCGAGTAACGTTTCTATGGAAACGACAGGATTTTCTTTTGGGATACGACAATCTCATTTCCGATCCACTAATCCTTCTTTACAGCATCCCTCACTCCCAAACATTGACGAATTCACACGGAAATTGCGTCGCTATGAAATACGAGTACTATGTGTTCAAAGACATTTCCTTCTAAATCGAGTTACGTTTCTATGGGAACGACAGGATTTTCTTTTGGGATACGACAATCACATTTCCGATCCACTAATCCTTCTTTACTGCATCCCTCACTCCCACACATTGACGAATTCACACGGAAATTCCGTCGCTATGAAATACGAGTACTATGTGTTCTAAGACATTTCCTTCTTAATCGAGTAACGTTTCTATGGAAACGACTGGATTTTCTTTTGGGATACGACAATCTCATTTCCGATCCACTAATCCTTATTTACTTCATCCCTCACTACCACACATTGACGAATTCACACGGAAATTGCGTCGCTATGAAATACGAGTACTATGAGCTCTAAGACATTTCCTTCTAAATCGAGTAACGTTTCTATGGAAACGACAGGATTTTCTTTTGGGATACGACAATCTCATTTCCGATCCACTAATCCTTCTTTACAGCATCCCTCACTCCCAAACATTGACGAATTCACACGGAAATTGCGTCGCTATGAAATACGAGTACTATGTGTTCTAAGACATTTCCTTCTAAATCGAGTTACGTTTCTATGGGAACGACAGGATTTTCTTTTGGGATACGACAATCACATTTCCGATCCACTAATCCTTCTTTACTGCATCCCTCACTCCCACACATTGACGAATTCACACGGAAATTCCGTCGCTATGAAATACGAGTACTATGTGTTCTAAGACATTTCCTTCTTAATCGAGTAACGTTTCTATGGAAACGACAGGATTTTTTTTGGGATACGACAATCTCATTTCCGATCCACTAATCCTTATTTACTTCATCCCTCACTACCACACATTGACGAATTCACACGGAAATTGCGTCGCTATGAAATACGAGTACTATGTGTTCTAAGACATTTCCTTCTAAATCGAGTAACGTTTCTATGGAAATGACAGGATTTTCTTTTGGGATACGACAATCTCTTTTCCGATCCACTAATCCTTCTTTACTGCATCCCTCACTCCCAAACATTGACGAATTCACACGGAAATTGCGTCGCTATGAAATACGAGTACTATGTGTTCTATGACATTTCCTTCTAAATCGAGTAACGTTTCTATGGAAACGACAGGATTTTCTTTTGGGATACGACAATCTCATTTCCGATCCTCTAATCCTTCTTTACTGCATCCCTCACTCCCAAACATTGACGAATTCACACGGAAATTGTGTCGCTATGAAATACCAGTACTATGTGTTCTAAGACATTCCCTTCTAAATCGAGTAGCGTTTCTATGGAAACGACAGGATTTTTTTTTGGGATACGACAATCACATTTCCGATCCACTAATCCTTCTTTACTGCATACCTCACTCCCACACATTGACGAATTCACACGGAAATTCCGTCGCTATGAAATACGAGTACTATGTGTTCTAAGACATTTCCTTCTAAATCGAGTAACGTTTCTATGGAAACGACAGGATTTTCTTTTGGGATACGACAATCTCATTTCCGATCCACTAATCCTTCTTTACTGCATCCCTCACTCCCAAACATTGACGAATTCACACGGAAATTGCGTCGCTACGAAATACGAGTACTATGTGTTCTAAGACATTTCCTTCTAAATCGAGTAACGTTTCTATGGAAACGACAGGAATTTCTTTTGGGATACGACAATCTCATTTCCGATCCACTAATCCTTCTTTACTGCATCCCTCACTCCCACACATTGGCGAATTCACACGGAAATTGCGTCGCTATGAAATACGAGTACTATGTGTTCTAAGACATTTCCTTCTAAATCGAGTAACGTTTCTATGGAAACGACAGGATTTTCTTTTGGGATACGACAATCACATTTCCGATCCACTAATCCTTCTTCACTGCATCCCTCACTCCCACACATTGTTAACTTCACACGGAAATTGCGTCGGTATGAAATACGAGTACTATGTGTTCTAAGACATTTCCTTCTAAATCGAGTAACGTTTCTATGGAAACGACAGAATATTCTTTTGGGATACGACAATCTCATTTCCGATCCCCTTATCCTTCTTTACTGCATCCCTCACTCCCACACATTGACGAATTCACACGGAAATTCCGTCGCTACGAAATACGAGTATTATGTGTTCTAAGACATTACCTTCTAAATCGAATAACGTTTCTATGGAAACGACAGGATTTTCTTTTGGGATACGACAATCTCATTTCCGATCCACTAATCCTTCTTTACTGCCTCCCTCACTCCCACACATTGAAGAATTCACACGGAAATTGCGTCGCTATGAAATACGAGTAATATCTGTTCTAAGACATTTCCTTGTAAATCGAGTAACGTTTCTATGGAAACGACAGGATTATCTTTTGGGATACGACAATCACATTTCCGATCCACTAATCCTTCTTTACTGCATCCCTCACTCCCACACACTGGCGAATTCACACGGAAATTGCGTCGCTATGAAATACGAGTACTATGTGTTCTAAGACATTTCCTTCTAAATCGAGTAACGTTTCTATGGAAACGACCGGATTTTCCTTTAGGATACGATAATCACATTTCCGATCCACTAATCCTTCTTTACTGCATCCCTCACTCCCACACATCGACGAATTCACACGGAAATTGCTTCGCTATGAAATACGAGTACTATGTGTTCTAAGACATTTCCTTCTAAATCGAGTAACGTTTCTATGGAAACGACAGGATTTTCTTTTGGGATACGACAATCTCATTTCCGATCCACTAATCCTTCTTTACTGCATCCCTCACTCCCAAACATTGACGAATTCACACGGAAATTGCGTCGCTATGAAATACGAGTACTATGTGTTCTAAGACATTTCCTTCTAAATCGAGTAACGTTTCTATGGAAACGACAAGATTTTCTTTTGGGATACGACAATCACATTTAAGATCCACTAATCCTTCTTTACTGCATCCCTCACTCCCAAACATTGACGAATTCACACGGAAATTCCGTCGCTACAAAATACGAGTATTATGTGTTCTAAGACATTTCCTTCGAAATCGAGTAACGTTTCTATGGATTCGACAGGATTTTCTTTTGGGATACGACAATCTCATTTCCGATCCACTAATCCTTCTTTACTGCATCCCTCACTCCCACACATTGAAGAATTCACACGGAAATTGCGTCGCTATGAAATACGAGTACTATGAGTTCTAAGACATTTCCTTGTAAATCGAGTAACGTTTCTATGGAAACGACAGGATTTTCTTTTGGGATACGACAATCACATTTCCGACCCACTAATCCTTCTTTACTGCATCCCTCACTCCCACACATTGACGATTTCACACGGATATTGCGTCGCTATGAAATACGAGTACTATGTGTTCTAAGACATTTCCTTCTAAATCGAGTAACGTTTCTATGGAAACGACAGGATTTTCTTTTGGGATACGACAATCACATTTCCGATCCACTAATCCTTCTTTACTGCATCCCTCACTCCCACACATTGACGAATTCACACGGAAATTCCGTCGCTATGAAATACGAGTACTATGTGTTCTAAGACATTTCCTTCTTAATCGAGTAACGTTTCTATGGAAACGACAGGATTTTCTTTTGGGATACGACAATCTCATTTCCGATCCACTAATCCTTATTTACTGCATCCCTCACTACCACACATTGACGAATTCACACGGAAATAACGTCGCTATGAAATACGAGTACTATGTGTTCTAAGACATTTCCTTCTAAATCGAGTAACGTTTCTATGGAAATGACAGGATTTTCTTTAGGGATACGACAATCTCATTTCCGATCCACTAATCCTTCTTTACTGCATCCCTCACTCCCAAACATTGACGAATTCACACGGAAATTGCGTCGCTATGAAATACGAGTACTATGTGTTCTATGACATTTCCCTCTAAATCGAGTAACGTTTCTATGGAAACGACCGGATTTTCTGTTGGGATACGACAATCTCATTTCCGATCCTCTAATCCTTCTTTACAGCATCCCTCACTTCCAAACATTGACGAATTCACACGGAAATTGCGTCGCTATGAAATACGAGTACTATGTGTTCTAAGACATTTCCTTCTAAATCGAGTAACGTTTCTATGGAAACGACAGGATTTTCTTTTGGGATACGACAATCACATTTCCGAACCACTAATCCTTCTTTACTGCATCCCTCACTCCCACACATTGACGAATTCACACGGAAATTCCGTCGCTATGAAATACGAGTACTATGTGTTCTAAGACATTTCCTTCTAAATCGAGTAACGTTTCTATGGAAACGACAGGATTTCCTTTTGGGATACGACAATCTCATTTCCGATCCACTAATCCTTCTTTACTGCATCCCTCACTCCCAAACATTGACGAATTCACACGGAAATTGCGTCGCTATGAAATACGAGTACTATGTGTTCTAAGACATTTCCTTCTAAATCGAGTAACGTTTCTATGGAAACGACAGGATTTTCTTTTGGGATACGACAACCACATTTCCGATCCACTAATCCTTCTTTACTGCATCCCTCACTCCCACACATTGGCGAATTCACACGGAAATTGCGTCGCTATGAAATACGAGTACTATGTGTTCTAAGACATTTCCTTCTAAATCGAGTAACGTTTCTATGGAAACGACAGGATTTTCCTTTAGGATACGATAATCATATTTCCGATCCACTAATCCTTCTTTACTGCATCCCTCACTCCCACACATTGACGAATTCACACGGAAATTGCGTCGCTATGAAATACGAGTACTATGTGTTCTAAGACATTTCCTTCTAAATCGAGTAACGTTTCTATAGAAACGACGGGATTTTCTTTTGGGATACGACAATCACATTTCCGATCCACTAATCCTTCTTTACTGCATCCCTCACTCCCACACATTGACGAATTCGCACGGAAATTCCGTCGCTATGAAATACGAGTACTATGTGTTCTAAGACATTTCCTTCTAAATCGAGTAATGTTTCTATGGAAACGACAGGATTTTCTTTTGGGATACGACAATCACATTTCCGATCCACTAATCCTTCTTTACTGCATCCCTCAGTCAAAAACATTGACGAATTCACACGGAAATTGCGGCGCTATGAAATACGAGTACTATGTGTTCTAAGGCATTTCCTTCTAAATCGAGTAACGTTTCTATGGAAACGACAGGATTTTCTTTTGGGATACAACAATCTCATTTCCGATCCACTAATCCATTCTTTACTGCATCCCTCACTCCCAAACATTGACGAATTCACACGGAAATTGCGCCGCTATGAAATACGAGTACTATGTGTTCTAAGACATTTCCTTCTAAATCGAGTAACGTTTCTATGGAAACGACAGGATTTTCTTTTGGGATACGACAATCACATTTCCGATCCACTAATCCTTCTTTACTGCATCCCTCACTCCCACACATTGACGATTTCACACGGAAATTCCGTCGCTATGAAAAACGAGTACTATGTGTTCTAAGACATTTCCTTCTTAATCGAGTAACGTTTCTATGGAAACGACAGGATTTTCTTTTGGGATACGACAATCTCATTTCCGATCCACTAATCCTACTTTACTGCATCCCTCACTCCCACACATAGACGAATTCACACGGAAATTGCGTCGCTATGAAATACGAGTACTATGTGTTCTAAGACATTTCCTTCTAAATCGAGTAACTTTTCTATGGAAACGACAGGATTTTCTTTTGGGATACGACAATATCATTTCCGATCCACAAATCCTTCTTTACTGCATCCCTCACTCCCAAACATTGACGAATTCACACGGAAATTGCGTCGCTATGAAATACGAGTACTATGTGTTCTATGACATTTCTTTCTAAATCGAGTAACGTTTCTATGGAAGTGACAGGATTTACTTTTGGGATACGACAATCTCATTTCCGATCCTCTAATCCTTCTTTACTGCGTCCCTCACTCCCAAACATTGACGAATTCACACGGAAATTGCGTCGCTATGAAATACGAGTACTATGTGTTCTAAGACATTTCCTTCTAAATCGAGTAACGTTTCTATGGAAACGACACGATTTTCCTTTAGGATACGATAATCACATTTCCGATCCACTAATCCTTCTTTACTGCATCCCACACTCCCACACATTGACGAATTCACACGGAAATTGCGTCGCTATGAAATACGAGTACTATGTGTTCTAAGACACTTCTTTCTAAATCGAGTAACGTTTCTATGGAAACGATAGGATTTTCTTTTGGGATACGACAATCTCATTTCCGATCCACTACTCCTTCTTTACTGCCTCCCTCACTCCCACACATTGACGAATTCACACGGAAATTGCGTCGCTATGAAATTCGAGTACTATGTGTTCTAAGACATTTCCTTCTAAATCGAGTAACGTTTCTATGGAAACGACAGGATTATGTTTTGGGATACGACAATCTCATTTCCGATCCACTAATCCTTCATTACTGCCTCCCTCACACCCACACATTGACGAATTCACACGGAAATTGCGTCGCTATGAAATACGAGTACTATGTGTTCTAAGACATTTCCTTCAAAATCGAGTAACGTATCTATGGAAACGACAGGATTTTCTTTTGGGATACGACAATCTCATTTCCGATCCACTAATCCTTCTTTACTGCATCCCTCACTCCCACACATTGACGAATTCACACGGAAATTGCGTCGCTATGAAATACGAGTACTATGTGTTCTAAGACACTTCTTTCTAAATCGAGTGACGTTACTATGGAAACGACAGGATTTTCTCTTGGGATACGACAATCTCAATTCCGATCCACTAATCCTTCTTTACTGCATCCCTCACTCCCACACATTGACGAATTCACACGGAAATTGCGTCGCTATGAAATACGAGTACTATGTGTTCTAAGACACTTCTTTCTAAATCGAGTAACGTTTCTATGGAAACGACAGGATTTTCTTTTGGGATACGACAATCTCATTTCCGATCCACTAATCCTTCTTTACTGCATCCCTCACTCCCACACATTGGCGAATTCACACGGAAATTGCGTCGCTATGAAATACGAGTACTATGTGTTCTAAGACATTTCCTTCTAAATCGAGTAACGTTTCTATGGAAACGACAGGATTTTCTTTTGGGATACGACAATCACATTTCCGATCCACTAATCCTTCTTTACTGCATCCCTCACTCCCACACATTGGCGAATTCACACGGAAATTGCGTCGCTATGAAATACGAGTACTATGTGTTCTAAGACATTTCCTTCTAAATCGAGTAACGGTTCTATGGAAACGACAGGATTTTCCTTTAGGATACGATAATCATATTTCCGATCCACTAATCCTTCTTTACTGCATCCCTCACTCCCACACATTGACGAATTCACACGGAAATTGCGTCGCTATGAAATACGAGTACTATGTGTTCTAAGACATTTCCTTCTAAATCGAGTAACGTTTCTATAGAAACGACGGGATTTTCTTTTGGGATACGACAATCACATTTCCGATCCACTAATCCTTCTTTACTGCATCCCTCACTCCCACACATTGACGAATTCGCACGGAAATTCCGTCGCTATGAAATACGAGTACTATGTGTTCTAAGACATTTCCTTCTAAATCGAGTAACGTTTCTATGGAAACGACAGGATTTTCTTTTGGGATTCGACAATCACATTTCCGATCCACTAATCCTTCTTTACTGCATCCCTCACTCAAAAACATTGACGAATTCACACGGAAATTGCGGCGCTATGAAATACGAGTACTATGTGTTCTAAGGCATTTCCTTCTAAATCGAGTAACGTTTCTATGGAAACGACAGGATTTTCTTTTGGGATACAACAATCTCATTTCCGATCCACTAATCCATTCTTTACTGCATCCCTCACTCCCAAACATTGACGAATTCACACGGAAATTGCGCCGCTATGAAATACGAGTACTATGTGTTCTAAGACATTTCCTTCTAAATCGAGTAACGTTTCTATGGAAACGACAGGATTTTCTTTTGGGATACGACAATCACATTTCCGATCCACTAATCCTTCTTTACTGCATCCCTCACTCCCACACATTGACGATTTCACACGGAAATTCCGTCGCTATGAAAAACGAGTACTATGTGTTCTAAGACATTTCCTTCTTAATCGAGTAACGTTTCTATGGAAACGACAGGATTTTCTTTTGGGATACGACAATCTCATTTCCGATCCACTAATCCTACTTTACTGCATCCCTCACTCCCACACATAGACGAATTCACACGGAAATTGCGTCGCTATGAAATACGAGTACTATGTGTTCTAAGACATTTCCTTCTAAATCGAGTAACTTTTCTATGGAAACGACAGGATTTTCTTTTGGGATACGACAATATCATTTCCGATCCACAAATCCTTCTTTAATGCATCCCTCACTCCCAAACATTGACGAATTCACACGGAAATTGCGTCGCTATGAAATACGAGTACTATGTGTTCTATGACATTTCTTTCTAAATCGAGTAACGTTTCTATGGAAGTGACAGGATTTACTTTTGGGATACGACAATCTCATTTCCGATCCTCTAATCCTTCTTTACTGCATCCCTCACTCCCAAACATTGACGAATTCACACGGAAATTGCGTCGCTATGAAATACGAGTACTATGTGTTCTAAGACATTTCCTTCTAAATCGAGTAACGTTTCTATGGAAATGACACGATTTTCCTTTAGGATACGATAATCACATTTCCGATCCACTAATCCTTCTTTACTGCATCCCACACTCCCACACATTGACGAATTCACACGGAAATTGCGTCGCTATGAAATACGAGTACTATGTGTTCTAAGACACTTCTTTCTAAATCGAGTAACGTTTCTATGGAAACGATAGGATTTTCTTTTGGGATACGACAATCTCATTTCCGATCCACTACTCCTTCTTTACTGCCTCCCTCACTCCCACACATTGACGAATTCACACGGAAATTGCGTCGCTATGAAATACGAGTACTATGTGTTCTAAGACATTTCCTTCTAAATCGAGTAACGTTTCTATGGAAACGACAGGATTATGTTTTGGGATACGACAATCTCATTTCCGATCCACTAATCCTTCTTTACTGCCTCCCTCACTCCCACACATTGACGAATTCACACGGAAATTGCGTCGCTATGAAATACGAGTACTATGTGTTCTAAGACATTTCCTTCAAAATCGAGTAACGTATCTATGGAAACGACAGGATTTTCTTTTGGGATACGACAATCTCATTTCCGATCCACTAATCCTTCTTTACTGCATCCCTCACTCCCACACATTGACGAATTCACACGGAAATTGCGTCGCTATGAAATACGAGTACTATGTGTTCTAAGACACTTCTTTCTAAATCGAGTGACGTTACTATGGAAACGACAGGATTTTCTCTTGGGATACGACAATCTCAATTCCGATCCACTAATCCTTCTTTACTGCATCCCTCACTCCCACACATTGACGAATTCACACGGAAATTGCGTCGCTATGAAATACGAGTACTATGTGTTCTAAGACACTTCTTTCTAAATCGAGTAACGTTTCTATGGAAACGACAGGATTTTCTTTTGGGATACGACAATCTCATTTCCGATCCACTAATCCTTCTTTACTGCATCCCTCACTCCCACACATTGGCGAATTCACACGGAAATTGCGTCGCTATGAAATACGAGTACTATGTGTTCTAAGACATTTCCTTCTAAATCGAGTAACGTTTCTATGGAAACGACAGGATTTTCTTTTGGGATACGACAATCACATTTCCGATCCACTAATCCTTCTTTACTGCATCCCTCACTCCCACACATTGGCGAATTCACACGGAAATTGCGTCGCTATGAAATACGAGTACTATGTGTTCTAAGACATTTCCTTCTAAATCGAGTAACGTTTCTATGGAAACGACAGGATTTTCCTTTAGGATACGATAATCATATTTCCGATCCACTAATCCTTCTTTACTGCATCCCTCACTCCCACACATTGACGAATTCACACGGAAATTGCGTCGCTATGAAATACGAGTACTATGTGTTCTAAGACATTTCCTTCTAAATCGAGTAACGTTTCTATAGAAACGACGGGATTTTCTTTTGGGATACGACAATCACATTTCCGATCCACTAATCCTTCTTTACTGCATCCCTCACTCCCACACATTGACGAATTCGCACGGAAATTCCGTCGCTATGAAATACGAGTACTATGTGTTCTAAGACATTTCCTTCTAAATCGAGTAACGTTTCTATGGAAACGACAGGATTTTCTTTTGGGATTCGACAATCACATTTCCGATCCACTAATCCTTCTTTACTGCATCCCTCACTCAAAAACATTGACGAATTCACACGGAAATTGCGGCGCTATGAAATACGAGTACTATGTGTTCTAAGGCATTTCCTTCTAAATCGAGTAACGTTTCTATGGAAACGACAGGATTTTCTTTTGGGATACAACAATCTCATTTCCGATCCACTAATCCATTCTTTACTGCATCCCTCACTCCCAAACATTGACGAATTCACACGGAAATTGCGCCGCTATGAAATACGAGTACTATGTGTTCTAAGACATTTCCTTCTAAATCGAGAAACGTTTCTATGGAAACGACAGGATTTTCTTTTGGGATACGACAATCTCATTTCCGATCCACTAATCCTTCTTTACTGCATCCCTCACTCCCACACATTGACGATTTCACACGGAAATTCCGTCGCTATGAAATACGAGTACTATGTGTTCTAAGACATTTCCTTCTTAATCGAGTAACGTTTCTATGGAAACGACAGGATTTTCTTTTGGGATACGACAATCTCATTTCCGATCCACTAATCCTTCTTTACTGCATCCCTCACTCCCACACATAGACGAATTCACACGGAAATTGCGTCGCTATGAAATACGAGTACTATGTGTTCTAAGACATTTCCTTCTAAATCGAGTAACTTTTCTATGGAAACGACAGGATTTTCTTTTGGGATACGACAATATCATTTCCAATCCACAAATCCTTCTTTACTGCATCCCTCACTCCCAAACATTGACGAATTCACACGGAAATTGCGTCGCTATGAAATACGAGTACTATGTGTTCTATGACATTTCTTTCTAAATCGAGTAACGTTTCTATGGAAGTGACAGGATTTTCTTTTGGGATACGACAATCTCATTTCCGATCCTCTAATCCTTCTTTACTGCATCCCTCACTCCCAAACATTGACGAATTCACACGGAAATTGCGTCGCTATGAAATACGAGTACTATGTGTTCTAAGACATTTCCTTCTAAATCGAGTAACGTTTCTATGGAAACGACACGATTTTCCTTTAGGATACGATAATCACATTTCCGATCCACTAATCCTTCTTTACTGCATCCCACACTCCCACACATTGACGAATTCACACGGAAATTGCGTCGCTATGAAATACGAGTACTATGTGTTCTAAGACACTTCTTTCTAAATCGAGTAACGTTTCTATGGAGACGATAGGATTTTCTTTTGGGATACGACAATCTCAATTCCGATCCACTACTCCTTCTTTACTGCATCCCTCACTCCCACACATTGACGAATTCACACGGAAATTGCGTCGCTATGAAATACGAGTACTATGTGTTCTAAGACATTTCCTTCTAAATCGACTAACGTTTCTATGGAAACGACAGGATTTTCTTTTGGGATACGACATTCACATTTCCGATCCACTAATCCTTCTTTACTGCATCCCTCACTCCCAAACATTGATGAATTTACACGGGAATTCCGTCGCTATGATATACGAGTACTATGTGTTCTAAGACATTTCCTTCTAAATCGAGTAACGTTTCTATGGAAACGACAGGATTTTCTTTTGGGATACGACAATCTCATTTCCGATCCACTAATCCTTCTTTACTGCATCCCTCACTCCCAAACATTGACGAATTCACACGGAAATTGCGTCGCTATGAAATACGAGTACTATGTGTTCTAAGACACTTCTTTCTAAATCGAGTAACGTTACTATGGAAACGACACGATTTTCTCTTGGGATACGACAATCTCAATTCCGATCCACTAATCCTTCTTTACTGCATCCCTCACTCCCACACAATGACGAATTCACACGGAAATTGTGTCGCTATGAAATACGAGTACTATGTGTTCTAAGACACTTCTTTCTAAATCGAGTAACGTTTCTATGGAAACGACAGGATTTTCTTTTGGGATACGACAATCTCATTTCCGATCCACTAATCCTTCTTTACTGCATCCCTCACTCCCACACATTGACGAATTCACACGGAAATTGCGTCGCCATGAAATACGAGTACTATGTGTTCTAAGACATTTCCTTCTAAATCGAGTAACGTTTCTATGGAAACGACAGCATTTTCTTTTGGAATAAGACAATCTCATTTCCGATCCACTAATCTTTCTTTACTGCATCCCTCACTCCCAAACATTGACGAATTCACACGGAAATTGCGTCGCTATGAAATACGAGTACTATGTGTTCTATGACATTTCCTTCTAAATCGAGTAACGTTTCTATGGAAACGACAGGATTTTCTTTTGGGATACGACAATCTCATTTCCGATCCTCTAATCCCTCTTTACTGCATCCCTCACTCCCAAACATTGATGAATTCACACGGAAATTGCGTCGCTATGAAATACGAGTACTATGTGTTCTAAGACATTTCCTTCTAAATCGAGTAACGTTTCTATGGAAACGACAGGATTTTCTTTTGGGATACGACAATCACATTTCCGATCCACTAATCCTTCTTTACTGCATCCCTCACTCCCACACTTTGACGAATTCTGACGGAAATTCAGTCGCTATGAAATACGAGTACTATGTGTTCTAAGACATTTCCTTCTAAATCGAGTAACGTGCCTATGGAAACGACGGGATTTTCTTTTGGGATACGACAATCTCATTTCCGATCCACTAATCCTTCTTTACTACATCCCACACTCCCAAACATTGACTAATTCACACGGAAATTGCGTCGCTATGAAATACGAGTACAATGTGTTCTAAGACATTTCCTTCTAAATCGAGTAACGTTTCTATGGAAACGACAGGATTTTCTTTTGGGATACGACAATCACATTTCCGATCCACTAATCCTTCTTTACTGCATCCCTCACTCCCACACATTGACGATTTCACACGGAAATTCCGTCGCTATGAAATACGAGTACTATGTGTTCTAAGACATTTCCTTGTTAATCGAGTAACGTTTCTATGGAAACGACAGGATTTTCTTTTGGGATACGACAATCTCATTTCCGATCCACTAATCCTTCTTTACTGCATCCCTCACTCCCACACATAGACGAATTCACACGGAAATTGCGTCGCTATGAAATACGAGTACTATGTGTTCTAAGACATTTCCTTCTAAATCGAGTAACGTTTCTATGGAAACGACAGGATTTTCTTTTGGGATACGACAATCTCATTTCCGATCCGCAAATCCTTCTTTACTGCATCCCTCACTCCCAAACATTGACGAATTCACACGGAAATTGCGTCGCTATGAAATACGAGTACTATGTGTTCTATGACATTTCTTTCTAAATCGAGTAACGTTTCTATGGAAGTGACAGGATTTTCTTTTGGGATACGACAATCTCATTTCCGATCCTCCAATCCTTCTTTACTGCATCCCTCACTCCCAAACATTGACGAATTCACACGGAAATTGCGTCGCTATGAAATACGAGTACTATGTGTTCTAAGACATTTCCTTCTAAATCGAGTAAAGTTTCTATGGAAACGACACGATTTTCCTTTAGGATACGATAATCACATTTCCGATCCACTAATCCTTCTTTACTGCATCCCTCACTCCCACACATTGACGAATTCACACGGAAATTGCGTCGCTATGAAATACGAGTACCATGTGTTCTAAGACACTTCTTTCTAAATCGAGTAACGTTTCTATTTAAACGACAGGATTTTCTTTTGGGATACGACAATCTCAATTCCGATCCACTACTCCTTCTTTACTGCATCCCTCACTCCCACACATTGACGAATTCACACGGAAATTGCGTCGCTATGAAATACGAGTACTATGTGTTCTAAGACATTTCCTTCTAAATCGAGTAACGTTTCTATGGAAACGACAGGATTTTCTTTTGGGATACGACAATCACATTTCCGATCGACTAATCCTTCTTTACTGCATCCCTCACTCAAAACTACTGACGAATTCACACGGAAATTGCGTCGCTATGAAATACGAGTACTATGTGTTCTAAGACATTTCCTTCTAAATCGAGTAGCGTTTCTATGGAAACGACAGGATTTTCTTTTGGGATACGACAATCACATTTCCGATCCACTAATCCTTCTTTACTGCATCCCTCACTCAAAAACATTGACGAATTCACACGGAAATTGCGGCGCTATGAAATACGAGTACTATGTGTTCTAAGGCATTTCCTTCTAAATCGAGTAACGTTTCTATGGAAACGACAGGATATTCTATTGGGATACAACAATCTCATTTCCGATCCACTAATCCATTCTTTACTGCATCCCTCACTCCCAAACATTGACGAATTCACACGGAAATTGCGCCGCTATGAAATACGAGTACTATGTGTTCTAAGACATTTCCTTCTAAATCGAGTAACGTTTCTATGGAAACGACAGGATTTTCTTTTGGGATACGACAATCACATTTCCGATCCACTAATCCTTCTTTACTGCATCCCTCACTCCCACACATTGACGATTTCACACGGAAATTCCGTCGCTATGAAATACGAGTACTATGTGTTCTAAGACATTTCCTTCTTAATCGAGTAACGTTTCTATGGAAACGACAGGATTTTCTTTTGGGATACGACAATCTCATTTCCGATCCACTAATCCTTCTTTACTGCATCTCTCACTCCCACACATAGACGAATTCACACGGAAATTGCGTCGCTATGAAATACGAGTACTATGTGTTCTAAGACATTTCCTTCTAAATCGAGTAACTTTTCTATGGAAACGACAGGATTTTCTTTTGGGATACGACAATATCATTTCCGATCCACAAATCCTTCTTTACTGCATCCCTCACTCCCAAACATTGACGAATTCACACGGAAATTGCGTCGCTATGAAATACGAGTACTATGTGTTCTATGACATTTCTTTCTAAATCGAGTAACGTTTCTGTGGAAGTGACAGGATTTTCTTTTGGGATACGACAATCTCATTTCCGATCCTCTAATCCTTCTTTACTGCATCCCTCACTCCCAAACATTGACGAATTCACACGGAAATTGCGTCGCTATGAAATACGAGTACTATGTGTTCTAAGACATTTCCTTCTAAATCGAGTAACGTTTCTATGGAAACGACACGATTTTCCTTTAGGATACGATAATCACATTTCCGATCCACTAATCCTTCTTTACTGCATCCCACACTCCCACACATTGACGAATTCACACGGAAATTGCGTCGCTATGAAATACGAGTACTATGTGTTCTAAGACACTTCTTTCTAAATCGAGTAACGTATCTATGGAAACGATAGGATTTTCTTTTGGGATACGACAATCTCAATTCCGATCCACTACTCCTTCTTTACTGCATCCCTCACTCCCACACATTGACGAATTCACACGGAAATTGCGTCGCTATGAAATACGAGTACTATGTGTTCTAAGACATTTCCTTCTAAATCGACTAACGTTTCTATGGAAACGACAGGATTTTCTTTTGGGATACGACATTCACATTTCCGATCCACTAATCCTTCTTTACTGCATCCCTCACTCCCAAACATTGATGAATTCACACGGGAATTCCGTCGCTATGATATACGAGTACTATGTGTTCTAAGACATTTCCTTCTAAATCGAGTAACGTTTCTATGGAAACGACAGGATTTTCTTTTGGGATACGACAATCTCATTTCCGATACACTAATCCTTCTTTACTGCATCCCTCACTCCCAAACATTGACGAATTCACACGGAAATTGCGTCGCTATGAAATACGAGTACTATGTGTTCTAAGACATTTCCTTCTAAATCGAGTAACGTTTCTATGGAAACGACAGGATTATCTTTTGGGATACGACAATCTCATTTCCGATCCACTAATCCTTCTTTACTGCCTCCCTCACTCCCACACATTGACGAATTCACACGGAAATTGCGTCGCTATGAAATACGAGTACTATGTGTTCTAAGACATTTCCTTCAAAATCGAGTAACGTTTCTATGGAAACGACAGGATTTTCTTTTGGGATACGACAATCTCATTTCCGATCCACTAATCCTTCTTTACTGCATCCCTCACTCCCACACATTGACGAATTCACACGGAAATTGCGTCGCTATGAAATACGAGTACTATGTGTCCTAAGACACTTCTTTCTAAATCGAGTAACGTTACTATGGAAACGACAGGATTTTCTCTTGGGATACGACAATCTCAATTCCGATCCACTAATCCTTCTTTACTGCATCCCTCACTCCCACACAATGACGAATTCACACGGAAATTGTGTCGCTATGAAATACGAGTACTATGTGTTCTAAGACACTTCTTTCTAAATCGAGTAACGTTTCTATGGAAACGACAGGATTTTCTTTTGGGATACGACAATCTCATTTCCGATCCACTAATCCTTCTTTACTGCATCCCTCACTCCCACACATTGACGAATTCACACGGAAATTGCGTCGCTATGAAATACGAGTACTATGTGTTCTATGACATTTCTTTCTAAATCGAGTAACGTTTCTATGGAAGTGACAGGATTTTCTTTTGGGATACGACAATCTTATTTCCGATCCTCTAATCCTTCTTTACTGCATCCCTCACTCCCAAACATTGACGAATTCACACGGAAATTGCGTCGCTATGAAATACGAGTACTATGTGTTCTAAGACATTTCCTTCTAAATCGAGTAACGTTTCTATGGAAACGACACGATTTTCCTTTAGGATACGATAATCACATTTCCGATCCACTAATCCTTCTTTACTGCATCCCACACTCCCACACATTGACGAATTCACACGGAAATTGCGTCGCTATGAAATACGAGTACTATGTGTTCTAAGACACTTCTTTCTAAATCGAGTAACGTATCTATGGAAACGATAGGATTTTCTTTTGGGATACGACAATCTCAATTCCGATCCACTACTCCTTCTTTACTGCATCCCTCACTCCCACACATTGACGAATTCACACGGAAATTGCGTCGCTATGAAATACGAGTACTATGTGTTCTAAGACATTTCCTTCTAAATCGACTAACGTTTCTATGGAAACGACAGGATTTTCTTTTGGGATACGACATTCACATTTCCGATCCACTAATCCTTCTTTACTGCATCCCTCACTCCCAAACATTGATGAATTCACACGGGAATTCCGTCGCTATGATATACGAGTACTATGTGTTCTAAGACATTTCCTTCTAAATCGAGTAACGTTTCTATGGAAACGACAGGATTTTCTTTTGGGATACGACAATCTCATTTCCGATCCACTAATCCTTCTTTACTGCATCCCTCACTCCCAAACATTGACGAATTCACACGGAAATTGCGTCGCTATGAAATACGAGTACTATGTGTTCTAAGACATTTCCTTCTAAATCGAGTAACGTTTCTATGGAAACGACAGGATTATCTTTTGGGATACGACAATCTCATTTCCGATCCACTAATCCTTCTTTACTGCCTCCCTCACTCCCACACATTGACGAATTCACACGGAAATTGCGTCGCTATGAAATACGAGTACTATGTGTTCTAAGACATTTCCTTCAAAATCGAGTAACGTTTCTATGGAAACGACAGGATTTTCTTTTGGGATACGACAATCTCATTTCCGATCCACTAATCCTTCTTTACTGCATCCCTCACTCCCACACATTGACGAATTCACACGGAAATTGCGTCGCTATGAAATACGAGTACTATGTGTCCTAAGACACTTCTTTCTAAATCGAGTAACGTTACTATGGAAACGACAGGATTTTCTCTTGGGATACGACAATCTCAATTCCGATCCACTAATCCTTCTTTACTGCATCCCTCACTCCCACACAATGACGAATTCACACGGAAATTGTGTCGCTATGAAATACGAGTACTATGTGTTCTAAGACACTTCTTTCTAAATCGAGTAACGTTTCTATGGAAACGACAGGATTTTCTTTTGGGATACGACAATCTCATTTCCGATCCACTAATCCTTCTTTACTGCATCCCTCACTCCCACACATTGACGAATTCACACGGAAATTGCGTCGCTATGAAATACGAGTACTATGTGTTCTATGACATTTCCTTCTAAATCGAGTAACGTTTCTATGGAAACGACAGGATTTTCTTTTGGGATACGACAATCTCATTTCCGATCCTCTAATCCCTCTTTACTGCATCCCTCACTCCCAAACATTGATGAATTCACACGGAAATTGCGTCGCTATGAAATACGAGTACTATGTGTTCTAAGACATTTCCTTCTAAATCGAGTAACGTTTCTATGGAAACGACAGGATTTTCATTTGGGATACGACAATCACATTTCCGATCCACTAATCCTTCTTTACTGCATCCCTCACTCCCACACTTTGACGAATTCTGACGGAAATTCAGTCGCTATGAAATACGAGTACTATGTGTTCTAAGACATTTCCTTCTAAATCGAGTAACGTTTCTATGGAAACGACGGGATTTTCTTTTGGGATACGACAATCTCATTTCCGATCCACTAATCCTTCTTTACTACATCCCACACTCCCAAACATTGACTAATTCACACGGAAATTGCGTCGCTATGAAATACGAGTACTATGTGTTCTAAGACATTTCCTTCTAAATCGAGTAACGTTTCTATGGAAACGACAGGATTTTCTTTTGGGATACGACAATCACATTTCCGATCCACTAATCTTTCTTTACTGCATCCCTCACTCCCACACATTGACGATTTCACACGGAAATTCCGTCGCTATGAAATACGAGTACTATGTGTTCTAAGACATTTCCTTGTTAATCGAGTAACGTTTCTATGGAATCGACAGGATTTTCTTTTGGGATACGACAATCTCATTTCCGATCCACTAATCCTTCTTTACTGCATCCCTCACTCCCACACATAGACGAATTCACACGGAAATTGTGTCGCTATGAAATACGAGTACTATGTGTTCTAAGACACTTCTTTCTAAATCGAGTAACGTTTCTATGGAAACGACAGGATTTTCTTTTGGGATACGACAATCTCATTTCCGATCCACTAATCCTTCTTTACTGCATCCCTCACTCCCACACATTGACGAATTCACACGGAAATTGCGTCGCTATGAAATACGAGTACTATGTGTTCTATGACATTTCCTTCTAAATCGAGTAACGTTTCTATGGAAACGACAGGATTTTCTTTTGGGATACGACAATCTCATTTCCGATCCTCTAATCCCTCTTTACTGCATCCCTCACTCCCAAACATTGATGAATTCACACGGAAATTGCGTCGCTATGAAATACGAGTACTATGTGTTCTAAGACATTTCCTTCTAAATCGAGTAACGTTTCTATGGAAACGACAGGATTTTCTTTTGGGATACGACAATCACATTTCCGATCCACTAATCCTTCTTTACTGCATCCCTCACTCCCACACTTTGACGAATTCTGACGGAAATTCAGTCGCTATGAAATACGAGTACTATGTGTTCTAAGACATTTCCTTCTAAATCGAGTAACGTTTCTATGGAAACGACGGGATTTTCTTTTGGGATACGACAATCTCATTTCCGATCCACTAATCCTTCTTTACTACATCCCACACTCCCAAACATCGACTAATTCACACGGAAATTGCGTCGCTATGAAATACGAGTACTATGTGTTCTAAGACATTTCCTTCTAAATCGAGTAACGTTTCTATGGAAACGACAGGATTTTCTTTTGGGATACGACAATCACATTTCCGATCCACTAATCCTTCTTTACTGCATCCCTCACTCCCACACATTGACGATTTCACACGGAAATTCCGTCGCTATGAAATACGAGTACTATGTGTTCTAAGACATTTCCTTGTTAATCGAGTAACGTTTCTATGGAATCGACAGGATTTTCTTTTGGGATACGACAATCTCATTTCCGATCCACTAATCCTTCTTTACTGCATCCCTCACTCCCACACATAGACGAATTCACACGGAAATTGCGTCGCTATGAAATACGAGTACTATGTGTTCTAAGACATTTCCTTCTAAATCGAGTAACGTTTCTATGGAAACGACAGGATTTTCTTTTGGGATACGACAATCTCATTTCCGATCCGCAAATCCTTCTTTACTGCATCCCTCACTCCCAAACATTGACGAATTCACACGGAAATTGCGTCGCTATGAAATACGAGTACTATGTGTTCTATGACATTTCTTTCTAAATCGAGTAACGTTTCTATGGAAGTGACAGGATTTTCTTTTGGGATACGACAATCTCATTTCCGATCCTCCAATCCTTCTTTACTGCATCCCTCACTCCCAAACATTGACGAATTCACACGGAAATTGCGTCGCTATGAAATACGAGTACTATGTGTTCTAAGACATTTCCTTCTAAATCGAGTAAAGTTTCTATGGAAACGACACGATTTTCCTTTAGGATACGATAATCACATTTCCGATCCACTAATCCTTCTTTACTGCATCCCTCACTCCCACACATTGACGAATTCACACGGAAATTGCGTCGCTATGAAATACGAGTACTATGTGTTCTAAGACACTTCTTTCTAAATCGAGTAACGTTTCTATGGAAACGACAGGATTTTCTTTTGGGATACGACAATCTCAATTCCGATCCACTACTCCTTCTTTACTGCATCCCTCACTCCCACACATTGACGAATTCACACGGAAATTGCGTCGCTATGAAATACGAGTACTATGTGTTCTAAGACATTTCCTTCTAAATCGAGTAACGTTTCTATGGAAACGACAGGATTTTCTTTTGGGATACGACAATCACATTTCCGATCCACTAATCCATCTTTACTGCATCCCTCACTCCCAAACATTGACGAATTCACACGGGAATTCCGTCGCTATGAAATACGAGTACTATGTGTTGTAAGACATTTCCTTCTAAATCGAGTAACGTTTCTATGGAAACGACAGGATTTTCTTTTGGGATACGACAATCACATTTCCGATCCACTAATCCTTCTTTACTGCATCCCCCACTCCCACACATTGACGAATTCACACGGAAATTGCGTCGCTATGAAATACGAGTACTATGTGTTCTAAGACATTTCCTTCTAAATCGAGTAACGTTTCTATGGAAACGACAGGATTTTCTTTTGGGATACGACAATCACATTTCCGATCCACTAATCCTTCTTTACTGCATCCCTCACTCCCACACATAGACGAATTCACACGGAGATTCCGTCGCTATGAAATACGAGTACTATGTGTTCTAAGACATTTCCTTCTAATTGGAGTAACGTTTCTATGGAAACGACAGGATTTTCTTTTTTGATACGACAATCTCATTTCCGATCCACTAATCCTTCTTTACTGCATCCCACAGTCCCAAACATTTTCGAATTCACACGGAAATTTCGTCGCTATGAAATACGAGTACTATGTGTTCTAAGACATTTCCTTCTAAATCGAGTAACGTTTCTATGGAAACGACAGGATTTTCTTTTGGGATACGACATTCACATTTCCGATCCACTAATCCTTCTTTACTGCATCCCTCACTCCAAAACATTGATGAATTCACACGGGAATTCCGTCGCTATGAAATACGAGTACAATGTGTTCTAAGACATTTCCTTCTAAATCGAGTAACGTTTCTATGGAAACGACAGGATTTTCTTTTGGGATACGACAATCTCATTTCCGATCCACTAATCCTTCTTTACTGCATCCCTCACTCACAAACATTGACGAATTCACACGGAAATTGCGTCGCTATGAAATACGAGTACTATGTGTTCTAAGACATTTCCTTCTAAATCGAGTAACGTTTCTATGGAAACGACAGGATTTTCTTTTGGGATACGACAATCTCATTTCCGATCCACTAATCCTTCTTTACTGCATCCCTCACTCCCACACATTGACGAATTCACACGGAAATTGCGTCGCTATGAAATACGAGTACTATGTGTTCTAAGACACTTCTTTCTAAATCGAGTAACGTTTCTATGGAAACGACAGGATTTTCTCTTGGGATACGACAATCTCAATTCCGATCCACTAATCCTTCTTTACTGCATCCCTCACTCCCACACATTGACGAATTCACACGGAAATTGCGTCGCTATGAAATACTAGTACTATGTGTTCTAAGACACTTCTTTCTAAATCGAGTAACGTTTCTATGGAAACGACAGGATTTTCTTTTGGGATACGACAATCTCATTTCCGATCCACTAATCCTTCTTCACTGCATCCCTCACTCCCACACATTGACGAATTCACACGGAAATTGCGTCGCTATGATATACGAGTACTATGTGTTCTAAGACATTTCCTTCTAAATCGAGTAACGTTTCTATGGAAACGACAGCATTTTCTTTTGGAATACGACAATCTCATTTCCGATCCACTAATCTTTCTTTACTGCATTACCCACTCCCAAACATTGACGAATTCACACGGAAATTGCGTCGCTATGAAATACGAGTACTATGTGTTCTATGACATTTCCTTCTAAATCGAGTAACGTTTCTATGGAAACGACAGGATTTTATTTTGGGATACGACAATATCATTTCCGATCCTCTAATCCTTCTTTACTGCATCCCTCACTCCCAAACATTGACGAATTCACACGGAAATTGCGTCGCTATGAAATACGAGTACTGTGTGTTCTAAGACATTTCCTTCTAAATCGAGTAACGTTTCTATGGAAACGACAGGATTTTCTTTTGGGATACGACAAACTCATTTCCGATCCACTAATCCTTCTTTACTGCATCCCTCACTCCCACACATTGACGAATTCACACGGAAATTCAGTCGCTATGAAATACGAGTACTATGTGTTCTAAGACATTTCCTTCTAAATCGAGTAACGTTTCTATGGAAACGACAGGATTTTCTTTTGGGATACGACAATCTCATTTCCGATCCACTAATCCTTCTTTACTGCATCCCACACTCCCAAACATTGACGAATTCACACGGAAATTCCGTCGCTATGAAATACGAGTACTATGTGTTCTATGACATTTCCTTCTAAATCGAGTAACGTTTCTATGGAAACGACAGGATTTTCTTTTGGGATACGACATTCACATTTCCGATCCACTAATCCTTCTTTACTGCATCCCTCACTCCCAAACATTGGCGAATTCACACGGAAATTCCGTCGCTATGGAATACGAGTACTATGTGTTCTAAGACATTTCCTTCAAAATCGAGTAACGTTTCTATGGAAACGACAGGATTTTCTTTTGGGATACGACAATCTCATTTCCGATCCACTAATCCTTCTTTACTGCATCCCTCACTCCCACACATTGACGAATTCACACGGAAATTGCGTCGCTATGAAATACGAGTACTATGTGTCCTAAGACACTTCTTTCTAAATCGAGTAACGTTACTATGGAAACGACAGGATTTTCTCTTGGGATACGACAATCTCAATTCCGATCCACTAATCCTTCTTTACTGCATCCCTCACTCCCACACAATGACGAATTCACACGGAAATTGTGTCGCTATGAAATACGAGTACTATGTGTTCTAAGACACTTCTTTCTAAATCGAGTAACGTTTCTATGGAAACGACAGGATTTTCTTTTGGGATACGACAATCTCATTTCCGATCCACTAATCCTTCTTTACTGCATCCCTCACTCCCACACATTGACGAATTCACACGGAAATTGCGTCGCTATGAAATACGAGTACTATGTGTTCTATGACATTTCCTTCTAAATCGAGTAACGTTTCTATGGAAACGACAGGATTTTCTTTTGGGATACGACAATCTCATTTCCGATCCTCTAATCCCTCTTTACTGCATCCCTCACTCCCAAACATTGATGAATTCACACGGAAATTGCGTCGCTATGAAATACGAGTACTATGTGTTCTAAGACATTTCCTTCTAAATCGAGTAACGTTTCTATGGAAACGACAGGATTTTCTTTTGGGATACGACAATCACATTTCCGATCCACTAATCCTTCTTTACTGCATCCCTCACTCCCACACTTTGACGAATTCTGACGGAAATTCAGTCGCTATGAAATACGAGTACTATGTGTTCTAAGACATTTCCTTCTAAATCGAGTAACGTTTCTATGGAAACGACGGGATTTTCTTTTGGGATACGACAATCTCATTTCCGATCCACTAATCCTTCTTTACTACATCCCACACTCCCAAACATTGACTAATTCACACGGAAATTGCGTCGCTATGAAATACGAGTACTATGTGTTCTAAGACATTTCCTTCTAAATCGAGTAACGTTTCTATGGAAACGACAGGATTTTCTTTTGGGATACGACAATCACATTTCCGATCCACTAATCCTTCTTTACTGCATCCCTCACTCCCACACATTGACGATTTCACACGGAAATTCCGTCGCTATGAAATACGAGTACTATGTGTTCTAAGACATTTCCTTGTTAATCGAGTAACGTTTCTATTGAATCGACAGGATTTTCTTTTGGGATACGACAATCTCATTTCCGATCCACTAATCCTTCTTTACTGCATCCCTCACTCCCACACATAGACGAATTCACACGGAAATTGCGTCGCTATGAAATACGAGTACTATGTGTTCTAAGACATTTCCTTCTAAATCGAGTAACGTTTCTATGGAAACGACAGGATTTTCTTTTGGGATACGACAATCACATTTCCGATCCACTAATCTTTCTTTACTGCATCCCTCACTCCCACACATTGACGATTTCACACGGAAATTCCGTCGCTATGAAATACGAGTACTATGTGTTCTAAGACATTTCCTTGTTAATCGAGTAACGTTTCTATGGAATCGACAGGATTTTCTTTTGGGATACGACAATCTCATTTCCGATCCACTAATCCTTCTTTACTGCATCCCTCACTCCCACACATAGACGAATTCACACGGAAATTGTGTCGCTATGAAATACGGGTACTATGTGTTCTAAGACACTTCTTTCTAAATCGAGTAACGTTTCTATGGAAACGACAGGATTTTCTTTTGGGATACGACAATCTCATTTCCGATCCACTAATCCTTCTTTACTGCATCCCTCACTCCCACACATTGACGAATTCACACGGAAATTGCGTCGCTATGAAATACGAGTACTATGTGTTCTATGACATTTCCTTCTAAATCGAGTAACGTTTCTATGGAAACGACAGGATTTTCTTTTGGGATACGACAATCTCATTTCCGATCCTCTAATCCCTCTTTACTGCATCCCTCACTCCCAAACATTGATGAATTCACACGGAAATTGCGTCGCTATGAAATACGAGTACTATGTGTTCTAAGACATTTCCTTCTAAATCGAGTAACGTTTCTATGGAAACGACAGGATTTTCTTTTGGGATACGACAATCACATTTCCGATCCACTAATCCTTCTTTACTGCATCCCTCACTCCCACACTTTGACGAATTCTGACGGAAATTCAGTCGCTATGAAATACGAGTACTATGTGTTCTAAGACATTTCCTTCTAAATCGAGTAACGTTTCTATGGAAACGACGGGATTTTCTTTTGGGATACGACAATCTCATTTCCGATCCACTAATCCTTCTTTACTACATCCCACACTCCCAAACATTGACTAATTCACACGGAAATTGCGTCGCTATGAAATACGAGTACTATGTGTTCTAAGACATTTCCTTCTAAATCGAGTAACGTTTCTATGGAAACGACAGGATTTTCTTTTGGGATACGACAATCACATTTCCGATCCACTAATCCTTCTTTACTGCATCCCTCACTCCCACACATTGACGATTTCACACGGAAATTCCGTCGCTATGAAATACGAGTACTATGTGTTCTAAGACATTTCCTTGTTAATCGAGTAACGTTTCTATGGAATCGACAGGATTTTCTTTTGGGATACGACAATCTCATTTCCGATCCACTAATCCTTCTTTACTGCATCCCTCACTCCCACACATAGACGAATTCACACGGAAATTGCGTCGCTATGAAATACGAGTACTATGTGTTCTAAGACATTTCCTTCTAAATCGAGTAACGTTTCTATGGAAACGACAGGATTTTCTTTTGGGATACGACAATCTCATTTCCGATCCGCAAATCCTTCTTTACTGCATCCCTCACTCCCAAACATTGACGAATTCACACGGAAATTGCGTCGCTATGAAATACGAGTACTATGTGTTCTATGACATTTCTTTCTAAATCGAGTAACGTTTCTATGGAAGTGACAGGATTTTCTTTTGGGATACGACAATCTCATTTCCGATCCTCCAATCCTTCTTTACTGCATCCCTCACTCCCAAACATTGACGAATTCACACGGAAATTGCGTCGCTATGAAATACGAGTACTATGTGTTCTAAGACATTTCCTTCTAAATCGAGTAAAGTTTCTATGGAAACGACACGATTTTCCTTTAGGATACGATAATCACATTTCCGATCCACTAATCCTTCTTTACTGCATCCCTCACTCCCACACATTGACGAATTCACACGGAAATTGCGTCGCTATGAAATACGAGTACTATGTGTTCTAAGACACTTCTTTCTAAATCGAGTAACGTTTCTATGGAAACGACAGGATTTTCTTTTGGGATACGACAATCTCAATTCCGATCCACTACTCCTTCTTTACTGCATCCCTCACTCCCACACATTGACGAATTCACACGGAAATTGCGTCGCTATGAAATACGAGTACTATGTGTTCTAAGACATTTCCTTCTAAATCGAGTAACGTTTCTATGGAAACGACAGGATTTTCTTTTGGGATACGACAATCACATTTCCGATCCACTAATCCATCTTTACTGCATCCCTCACTCCCAAACATTGACGAATTCACACGGGAATTCCGTCGCTATGAAATACGAGTACTATGTGTTGTAAGACATTTCCTTCTAAATCGAGTAACGTTTCTATGGAAACGACAGGATTTTCTTTTGGGATACGACAATCACATTTCCGATCCACTAATCCTTCTTTACTGCATCCCCCACTCCCACACATTGACGAATTCACACGGAAATTGCGTCGCTATGAAATACGAGTACTATGTGTTCTAAGACATTTCCTTCTAAATCGAGTAACGTTTCTATGGAAACGACAGGATTTTCTTTTGGGATACGACAATCACATTTCCGATCCACTAATCCTTCTTTACTGCATCCCTCACTCCCACACATAGACGAATTCACACGGAGATTCCGTCGCTATGAAATACGAGTACTATGTGTTCTAAGACATTTCCTTCTAATTGGAGTAACGTTTCTATGGAAACGACAGGATTTTCTTTTGGGATACGACAATCTCATTTCCGATCCACTAATCCTTCTTTACTGCATCCCACAGTCCCAAACATTTTCGAATTCACACGGAAATTTCGTCGCTATGAAATACGAGTACTATGTGTTCTAAGACATTTCCTTCTAAATCGAGTAACGTTTCTATGGAAACGACAGGATTTTCTTTTGGGATACGACATTCACATTTCCGATCCACTAATCCTTCTTTACTGCATCCCTCACTCCAAAACATTGATGAATTCACACGGGAATTCCGTCGCTATGAAATACGAGTACAATGTGTTCTAAGACATTTCCTTCTAAATCGAGTAACGTTTCTATGGAAACGACAGGATTTTCTTTTGGGATACGACAATCTCATTTCCGATCCACTAATCCTTCTTTACTGCATCCCTCACTCACAAACATTGACGAATTCACACGGAAATTGCGTCGCTATGAAATACGAGTACTATGTGTTCTAAGACATTTCCTTCTAAATCGAGTAACGTTTCTATGGAAACGACAGGATTTTCTTTTGGGATACGACAATCTCATTTCCGATCCACTAATCCTTCTTTACTGCATCCCTCACTCCCACACATTGACGAATTCACACGGAAATTGCGTCGCTATGAAATACGAGTACTATGTGTTCTAAGACACTTCTTTCTAAATCGAGTAACGTTTCTATGGAAACGACAGGATTTTCTCTTGGGATACGACAATCTCAATTCCGATCCACTAATCCTTCTTTACTGCATCCCTCACTCCCACACATTGACGAATTCACACGGAAATTGCGTCGCTATGAAATACTAGTACTATGTGTTCTAAGACACTTCTTTCTAAATCGAGTAACGTTTCTATGGAAACGACAGGATTTTCTTTTGGGATACGACAATCTCATTTCCGATCCACTAATCCTTCTTCACTGCATCCCTCACTCCCACACATTGACGAATTCACACGGAAATTGCGTCGCTATGATATACGAGTACTATGTGTTCTAAGACATTTCCTTCTAAATCGAGTAACGTTTCTATGGAAACGACAGCATTTTCTTTTGGAATACGACAATCTCATTTCCGATCCACTAATCTTTCTTTACTGCATTACCCACTCCCAAACATTGACGAATTCACACGGAAATTGCGTCGCTATGAAATACGAGTACTATGTGTTCTATGACATTTCCTTCTAAATCGAGTAACGTTTCTATGGAAACGACAGGATTTTATTTTGGGATACGACAATATCATTTCCGATCCTCTAATCCTTCTTTACTGCATCCCTCACTCCCAAACATTGACGAATTCACACGGAAATTGCGTCGCTATGAAATACGAGTACTGAGTGTTCTAAGACATTTCCTTCTAAATCGAGTAACGTTTCTATGGAAACGACAGGATTTTCTTTTGGGATACGACAAACTCATTTCCGATCCACTAATCCTTCTTTACTGCATCCCTCACTCCCACACATTGACGAATTCACACGGAAATTCAGTCGCTATGAAATACGAGTACTATGTGTTCTAAGACATTTCCTTCTAAATCGAGTAACGTTTCTATGGAAACGACAGGATTTTCTTTTGGGATACGACAATCTCATTTCCGATCCACTAATCCTTCTTTACTGCATCCCACACTCCCAAACATTGACGAATTCACACGGAAATTCCGTCGCTATGAAATACGAGTACTATGTGTTCTAAGACATTTCCTTCTAAATCGAGTAACGTTTCTATGGAAACCACAGGGTTTTCTTTTGGGATACGACATTCACATTTCCGATCCACTAATCCTTCTTTACTGCATCCCTCACTCCCAAACATTGGCGAATTCACACGGAAATTCCGTCGCTATGGAATACGAGTACTATGTGTTCTAAGACATTTCCTTCTAAATCGAGTAACGTTTCTATGGAAACGACAGGATTTTCTTTTGGGATACGACATTCACATTTCCGATCCACTAATCCTTCTTTACTGCATCCCTCACTCCCACACATTGACGAATTCACACGGAAATTCCGTCGCTATGAAATACGTGTACTATGTGTTCTAAGACATTTCCTTCTAAATCGAGTAACGTTTCTATGGAAACGACGGGATTTTCTTTTGGGATACGACAAACTCATTTCCGATCTACTACTCCTTCTTTACTGCATCCCTTACTTCCACACATTGACGAATTCACACGGAAATTTCGTCGCTATGAATTACTATGGGTTCTATGACTTCTCCTTCGAAATCAAGTAACGTTTCTATGGAAACGACAGGACTTTTTTTTGGGATACGACAATCTCATTTCCGATCCACTAATCCTTCTTTACTGCATCCCTCACTCCCACACATTGACGAATTCACACGGAAATTGCGTCGCTATGAAATACGAGTACTATGTGTTCTAAGACATTTCCTTCTAAATCGAGTAACGTTTCTATCGAAACGACAGGATTTTCTTTTGGGATACGACAATCACTTTTCCGATCCACTAATCCTTCTTTACTGCATCCCTCACTCCCAAACATTGACGAATTCACACGGAAATTCCGTCGCTATGAAATACGAGTACTATGTGTTCTAAGACATTTCCTTCTAAATCGAGTAATGTTTCTATGGAAACGACGGGATTTTCTTTTGGGATACGACAATCACATTTCCGAACCACTAATCCTTCTTTACTGCATCCCTCACTCCCACACATTGACGAATTCACACGGAAATTCCGTCGCTATGAATTACTATGGGTTCTATGACTTCTCCTTCTAAATCAAGTAACGTTTCTATGGAAACGACAGGACTTTTGTTTGGGATTCGACAATCTCATTTCCGATCCACTAATCCTTCTTTACTGCATCCCTCACTCCCAAACATTGACGAATTCACACGGAAATTGCGTCGCTATGAAATACTATGTGTTCTAAGACATTTCCTTCTAAATCGAGTAACGTTTCTATGGAAACGACAGGATTTTCTTTTGGGATACGACAATCTCATTTCCGATCCTCTAATCCTTCTTTACTGCATCCCTCACTCCCAAACATTGACGAATTCACACGGAAATTGCGTCGCTATGAAATACGAGTACTATGTGTTCTAAGACATTTCCTTCTAAATCGAGTAACGTATCTATGGAAACGACAGGATTTTCTTTTGGGATACGACAATCACATTTCCGATCCACTAATCCTTCTTTACTGCATCCCTCACTCCCACACATTGACGAATTCACACGGAAATTCAGTCGCTATGAAATACGAGTACTATGTGTTCTAAGACATTTCCTTCTAAATCGAGTAACGTTTCTATGGAAACGACAGGATTTTCTTTTGGGATACGACGATCTCATTTCCGATCCACTAATCCTTCTTTACTGCATCCCACACTTCCAAACATTGACGAATTCACACGGAAATTCCGTCGCTATGAAATACGAGTACTATGTGTTGTAAGACATTTCCTTCTAAATCGAGTAACGTTTCTATGGAAACGACAGGATTTTCTTTTGGGATACGACATTCACATTTCCGATCCACTAATCCTTCGTTACTGCATCCCTCACTCCCCAACATTGGCGAATTCACACGGAAATTCCGTCGCTATGGAATACGAGTACTATGTGTTCTAAGACATTTCCTTCTAAATCGAGTAACGTTTCTATGGAAACGACAGGATTTTCTTTTGGGATACGACATTCACATTTCCGATCCACTAATCCTTCTTTATAGCATCCCTCACTCCCAAACATTGACGAATTCGCACGGAAATTCCGTCGCTATGAAATACGAGTACTATGTGTTCTAAGACATTTCCTTCTAAATGGAGTAACGTTTCTATGGAAACGACAGAATTTTCTTTTATGATACGACAATCACATTTCCGATCCACTAATCCTTCTTTACTGCATCCCACACTCCCAAACATTGACGAATACACACGGAAATTCCGTCGCTATGAAATACGAGTACTATGTGTTCTAAGACATTTCCTTCTAAATCGAGTAACGTTTCTATGGAAACGACAGGATTTTCTTTTGGGATACGGCATTCACATTTCCGATCCACTAATCCTTCTTTACTGCATCCCTCACTCCCAAACATTGACGAATTCACACGGAAATTCCGTCGCTATGAAATACGAGTACTATGTCTTCTAAGACATTTCCTTATAAATCGAGTAACGTTTCTATGGAAACGACGGGATTTTCTATTGGGATACGACAAACTCATTTCCGATCCACTAATCCTTCTTTACTGCATCCCTCACTCCCACACATTGACGAATTCACACGGAAATTTCGTCGCTATGAATTACTATGGGTTCTATGACTTCTCCTTCGAAATCAAGTAACGTTTCTATGGAAACGACAGGACTTTTTTTTGGGATGCGACAATCTCATTTCCGATCCACTAATCCATCTTTACTGCATCCCTCACTCCCACACATTGACGAATTCACACGGAAATTGCGTCGCTATGAAATACTATGTGTTCTAAGACATTTCCTTCTAAATCGAGTAACGTTTCTATGGAAACGACAGGATTTTCTTTTGGGAGACGACAATCTCATTTCCGATCCACTAATCCTTCTTTACTGCATCCCTCACTCCCACACATTGACGAATTCACACGGAAATTGCGTCGCTATGAAATTGGAGTACTATGTGTTCTAGGACATTTCCTTGTAAATCGAGTAACGTTTCTATCGAAACGACAGGATTTTCTTTTGCGATACGACAATCACATTTCCGATCCACTAATCCTTCTTTACTGCATCCCTCACTCCCAAACATTGACGAATTCACACGGAAATTCCGTCGCTATGAAATACGAGTACTATGTGTTCTAAGACATTTCCTTCTAAATCGAGTAACGTTTCTATGGAAACGACGGGATTTTCTTTTGGGATACGACAATCACATTTCCGAACCACTAATCCTTCTTTACTGCATCCCTCACTCCCACACATTGACGAATTCACACGGAAATTCCGTCGCTATGAATTACTATGGGTTCTATGACTTCTCCTTCTAAATCAAGTAACGTTTCTATGGAAACGACAGGACTTTTGTTTGGGATACGACACTCTCATTTCCGATCCACTAATCCTTCTTTACTGCATCCCTCACTCCCAAACATTGACGAATTCACACGTAAATTGCGTCGCTATGAATTACTATGTGTTCTAAGACATTTCCTTCTAAATCGAGTAACGTTTCTATGGAAACGACAGGATTTTCTTTTGGGATACGACAATCACATTTCCGATCCACTAACCCATCTTTACTGCATCCCTCACTCCCAAACATTGACGATTTCACACGGAAACTGCGTCCCTATGAAATACGAGTACTATGTGTTCTAAGACATTTCCTTCTAAATCGAGTAACGTTTCTATGGAAACGACATGATTTTCTTTTGGGATACGACAATCACATTCCGATCCACTAAACCTTCTTTACTGCATCCCTCACTCCCAAACATTGACGGATTCACACGGAAATTCCGTCGCTATGAAATACGGGTACTATGTGTTCTAAGAGATTTCCTTCTAAATCGAGTAACGTTTCTATCGAAACGACAGGATTTTCTTTTGGGATACGACAATCACATTTCCGATCCACTAAACCTTCTTTACTGCATACCACACACCCTTACATTGACGAGTTCACACGGAAATTCCGTCGCTATGAAATACTATGTGTTCCAAGACATTCCCTTCCAAATCGAGTAACGTTTCTATGGAAACGACAGGATTTTCTTTTGGGATACGACAATCTCATTTCCGATCCACTAATCCTTCTTTACTGCATCCCTCACTCCCACACATTGACGAATTCACACGGAAATTGCGTCGCTATGAAATACTATGTGTTCTAAGACATTTCCTTCTAAATCGAGTAACGTTTCTATGGAAACGACAGGATTTTCTTTTGGGATACGACAATCACATATCCGATCCACTAATCCTTCTTTACTGCATCCCTCACTCCGAAACATTGACGAATTCACACGGAAATTGCGTCGCTATGAAATACTATGTGTTCCAAGACATTTCCTTCTAAATCGAGTAACGTTTCTATGGAAACGACAGGATTTTCTTTTGGGATACGACAATCTCATTTCCGATCCACTAATCCTTCTTTACTGCATCCCTCACTCTTACACATTGACGAATTCACACGGAAATTCCGTCGCTATGTGTTCTAAGACAGTTCCTCCTAAATCGAGTAACGCTTCAATGGAAAAGACAGGATTTTCTTTTGGGATACGACAATCACATTTCCGGTCCACTAATCCTTCTTTACTGCATCCCTCACTCCCAAACATTGACGAATTCACACGGAAATTGCGTCGCTATGAAATACTATGTGTTCTAAGACATTTCCTTCTAAATCGAGTAACGTTTCTATGGAAACGACAGGATTTTCTTTTGAGATACGACAATCTCATTTCCGATCCACTAATCCTTCTTTACTGCATCCCTCACTCCCATACATTGACGAATTCATTCGGAAATTGCGTCGCTATGAATTACGAGTACTATGTGTTCTAAGACATTTCCTTCTAAATCGAGTAACGTTTCTATGGAAACGACAGGATTTTCTTTTGGGATACGACAATCTCATTTCCGATCCACTAATCCTTCTTTACTGCATCCCACACTCCCAAACATTGACGAATTCACACGGAAATTCCGTCGCTATGAAATACGAGTACTATGTGTTGTAAGACATTTCCTTCTAAATCGAGTAACGTTTCTATGGAAACGACAGGATTTTCTTTTGGCATACGACATTCACATTTCCGATCCACTAATCCTTCTTTACTGCATCCCTCACTCCCAAACATTGGCGAATTCACACGGAAATTCCGTCGCTGTGGAATACGAGTACTATGTGTTCTAAGACATTTCCTTCTAAATCGAGTAACGTTTCTATGGAAACGACAGGATTTTCTTTTGGGATACGACATTCACATTTCCGATCCACTAATCCTTCTTTACTGCATCCCTCACTCCCAAACATTGACGAATTCACACGGAAATTCCGTCGCTATGAAATACGAGTACTATGTGTTCTAAGACATTTCCTTCTAAATCGAGTAACGTTTCTATGGAAACGACGGGATTTTCTTTTTGGATACGACAAACTCATTTCCGATCCACTATTTCTCCTTTACTGCATCCCTCACTCCCACACATTGACGAATTTACACGGAAATTTCGTCGCTATGAATTACTATGGAATCTATGACTTCTCCTTCGAAATCAAGTAACGTTTCTATGGAAACGACTGGACTTTTTTTGGGATACGACATTCACATTTCCGATCCACTAATCCTTCTTTACTGCATCTCTCACTCCCACACATTGACGAATTCACACGGAAATTGCGTCGCTATGAAATACTATGTGTTCTAAGACATTTCCTTCATAATCGAGTAACGTTTCTATGGAAACGACAGGATTTTCTTTTGGGAGACGACAATCTTATTTCCGATCCACTAATCCTTCTTTACTGCATCCCTCACTCCCACACATTGACGAATTCACACGGAAATTGCGTCGCTATGAAATACGAGTACTATGTGTTCTAAGACATTTCCTTCTAAATCGAGTAACGTTTCTATCGAAACGACAGGATTTTCTCTTGGGATACGACAATCTCAATTCCGATCCACTAATCCTTCTTTACTGCATCCCTCACTCCCAAACATTGACGAATTCACACGGAAATTGCGTCGCTATGAAATACTATGTGTTCTAAGACATTTCCTTCTAAATCGAGTAACGTTTCTATGGAAACGACAGGATTTTCTTTTGGGATACGACAATCTCATTTCCGATCCTCTAATCCTTCTTTACTGCATCCCTCACTCCCAAACATTGACGAATTCACACGGAAATTGCGTCGCTATGAAATACGAGTACTATGTGTTCTAAGACATTTCCTTCTAAATCGAGTAACGTTTCTATGGAAACGACAGGATTTTCTTTTGGGATACGACAATCACATTTCCGATCCACTAATCCTTCTTTACTGCATCCCTCACTCCCACACATTGACGAATTCACACGGAAATTCAGTCGCTATGAAATACGAGTACTATGTGTTCTAAGACATTTCCTTCTAAATCGAGTAACGTTTCTATGGAAACGACAGGATTTTCTTTTGGGATACGACAATCTCATTTCCGATCCACTAATCCTTCTTTACTGCATCCCACACTCCCAAACATTGACGAATTCACACGGAAATTCCGTCGCTATGAAATACGGGTACTATGTGTTGTAAGACATTTCCTTCTAAATCGAGTAACGTTTCTATGGAAACGACAGGATTTTCTTTTGGGATACGACATTCACATTTCCGATCCACTAATCCTTCTTTACTGCATCCCTCACTCCCAAACATTGGCGAATTCACACGGAAATTCCGTCGCTATGGAATACGAGTACTATGTGTTCTAAGACATTTCCTTCTAAATCGAGTAACGTTTCTATGGAAACGACAGGATTTTCTTTTGGGATACGACATTCACATTTCCGATCCACTAATCCTTCTTTACTGCATCCCTCACTCCCAAACATTGACGAATTCACACGGAAATTCCGTCGCTATGAAATACGAGTACTATGTGTTCTAAGACATTTCCTTCTAAATCGAGTAACGTTTCTATGGAAACGATGGGATTTTCTTTTGGGATACGACCAACTCATTTCCGATCCACTATTTCTTCTTTACTGCATCCCTCACTCCCACACATTGACGAATTCACACGGAAATTTCGTCGCTATGAATTACTATGGGTTCTATGACTTCTCCTTCGAAATCAAGTAACGTTTCTATGGAAACGACAGGACTTTTTTTTGGGATACGACAATCTCATTTCCGATCCACTAATCCTTCTTTACTGCATCTCTCACTCCCACACATTGACGAATTCACACGGAAATTGCGTCGCTATGAAATACTATGTGTTCTAAGACATTTCCTTCATAATCGAGTATCGTTTCTATGGAAACGACAGGATTTTCTTTTGGGAGACGACAATCTTATTTCCGATCCACTAATCCTTCTTTACTGCATCCCTCACTCCCACACATTGACGAATTCACACGGAAATTGCGACGCTATGAAATACGAGTACTATGTGTTCTAAGACATTTCCTTCTAAATCGAGTAACGTTTCTATCGAAACGACAGGATTTTCTCTTGGGATACGACAATCTCAATTCCGATCCACTAATCCTTCTTTACTGCATCCCTCACTCCCACACATTGACGAATTCACACGGAAATTGCGTCGCTATGAAATACGAGTACTATGTGTTCTAAGACACTTCTTTCTAAATCGAGTAACGTTTCTATGGAAACGACAGGATTTTCTTTTGGGATACGACAATCTCATTTCCGATCCACTAATCCTTCTTTTCTGCATCCCTCACTCCCACACATTGACGAATTAACACGGAAATTGCGTCGCTATGAAATACGAGTACTATGTGTTCTAAGACATTTCCTTCTAAATCGAGTAACGTTTCTATGGAAACGACAGCATTTTCTTTTGGAATACGACAATCTCATTTCCGATACACTAATCTTCCTTTACTGCATCCCTCACTCCCAAACATTGACGAATTCACACGGAAATTGAGTCGCTATGAAATACGAGTACTACGTGTTCTATGACATTTCCTTCTAAATCGAGTAACGTTTCTATGGAAACGACAGGATTTTCTTTTGGGATACGACAATCTCATTTCCGATCCTCTAATCCTTCTTTACTGCATCCCTCACTCCCAAACATTGACGAATTCACACGGAAATTGCGTCGCTATGAATTACGAGTACTATGTGTTCTAAGACATTTCCTTCTAAATCGAGTAACGTTTCTATGGAAACGACAGAATTTTCTTTTGGGATACGACAATCACATTTCCGATCCACTAATCCTTCTTTACTGCATCCCACACTCCCAAACATTGACGAATACACACGGAAATTCCGTCGCTATGAAATACGAGTACTATGTGTTCTAAGACATTTCCTTCTAAATCGAGTAACGTTTCTATGGAAACGACAGGATTTTCTTTTGGGATACGGCATTCACATTTCCGATCCACTAATCCTTCTTTACTGCATCCCTCACTCCCAAACATTGACGAATTCACACGGAAATTCCGTCGCTATGAAATACGAGTACTATGTCTTCTAAGACATTTCCTTATAAATCGAGTAACGTTTCTATGGAAACGACGGGATTTTCTTTTGGGATACGACAAACTCATTTCCGATCCACTAATCCTTCTTTACTGCATCCCTCACTCCCAAACATTGACGAATTCACACGGAAATTGCGTCGCTATGAAATACTATGTGTTCTAATACATTTCCTTCTAAATCGAGTAACGTTTCTATGGAAACGACAGGATTTTCTTTTGGGAGACGACAATCTCATTTCCGATCCACTAATCCTTCTTTACTGCATCCCTCACTCCCAAACATTGACGAATTCACACGGAAATTGCGTCGCTATGAAATACTATGTGTTCTAAGACATTTCCTTCTAAATCGAGTAACGTTTCTATGGAAACGACAGGATTTTCTTTTGAGATACGACAATCTCATTTCCGATCCACTAATCCTTCCTTACTGCATCCCTCACTCCCATACATTGACGAATTCATTCGGAAATTGCGTCGCTATGAATTACGAGTACTATGTGTTCTAAGACATTTCCTTCTAAATCGAGTAACGTTTCTATGGAAACGACAGGATTTTCTTTTGGGATACGACAATCTCATTTCCGATCCACTAATCCTTCTTTACTGCATCCCACACTCCCAAACATTGACGAATTCACACGGAAATTCCGTCGCTATGAAATACGAGTACTATGTGTTGTAAGACATTTCCTTCTAAATCGAGTAACGTTTCTATGGAAACGACAGGATTTTCTTTTGGGATACGACATTCTCATTTCCGATCCACTAATCGTTCTTTACTGCATCCCTCACTCCCAAACATTGGCGAATTCACACGGAAATTCCGTCGCTATGGAATACGAGTACTATGTGTTCTAAGACATTTCCTTCTAAATCGAGTAACGTTTCTATGGAAACGACAGGATTTTCTTTTGGGATACGACATTCACATTTCCGATCCACTAATCCTTCTTTACTGCATCCCTCACTCCCAAACATTGACGAATTCACACGGAAATTCCGTCGCTATGAAATACGAGTACTATGTGTTCTAAGACATTTCCTTCTAAATCGAGTAACGTTTCTATGGAAACGACGGGATTTTCTTTTGGGATACGACAAACTCATTTCCGATCCACTATTTCTTCTTTACTGCATCCCTCACTCCCACACATTGACGAATTCACACGGAAATTTCGTCGCTATGAATTACTATGGAATCTATGACTTCTCCTTCGAAATCAAGTAACGTTTCTATGGAAACGACAGGACTTTTTTTTGGGATACGACATTCACATTTCCGATCCACTAATCCTTCTTTACTGCATCTCTCACTCCCACACATTGACGAATTCACACGGAAATTGCGTCGCTATGAAATACTATGTGTTCTAAGACATTTCCTTCATAATCGAGTAACGTTTCTATGGAAACGACAGGATTTTCATTTGGGAGACGACAATCTTATATCCGATCCACTAATCCTTCTTTACTGCATCCCTCACTCCCACACATTGACGAATTCACACGGAAATTGCGTCGCTATGAAATACGAGTACTATGTGTTCTAAGACATTTCCTTCTAAATCGAGTAACGTTTCTATCGAAACGACAGGATTTTCTCTTGGGATACGACAATCTCAATTCCGATCCACTAATCCTTCTTTACTGCATCCCTCACTCCCAAACATTGACGAATTCACACGGAAATTGCGTCGCTATGAAATACTATGTGTTCTAAGACATTTCCTTCTAAATCGAGTAACGTTTCTATGGAAACGACAGGATTTTCTTTTGGGATACGACAATCTCATTTCCGATCCTCTAATCCTTCTTTACTGCATCCCTCACTCCCAAACATTGACGAATTCACACGGAAATTGCGTCGCTATGAAATACGAGTACTATGTGTTCTAAGACATTTCCTTCTAAATCGAGTAACGTTTCTATGGAAACGACAGGATTTTCTTTTGGGATACGACAATCACATTTCCGATCCACTAATCCTTCTTTACTGCATCCCTCACTCCCACACATTGACGAATTCACACGGAAATTCAGTCGCTATGAAATACGAGTACTATGTGTTCTAAGACATTTCCTTCTAAATCGAGTAACGCTTCTATGGAAACGACAGGATTTTCTTTTGGGATACGACAATCTCATTTCCGATCCACTAATCCTTCTTTACTGCATCCCACACTCCCAAACATTGACGAATTCACACGGAAATTCCGTCGCTATGAAATACGAGTACTATGTGTTGTAAGACATTTCCTTCTAAATCGAGTAACGTTTCTATGGAAACGACAGGATTTTCTTTTGGGATACGACATTCACATTTCCGATCCACTAATCCTTCTTTACTGCATCCCTCACTCCCAAACATTGGCGAATTCACACGGAAATTCCGTCGCTATGGAATACGAGTACTATGTGTTCTAAGACATTTCCTTCTAAATCGAGTAACGTTTCTATGGAAACGACAGGATTTTCTTTTGGGATACGACATTCACATTTCCGATCCACTAATCCTTCTTTACTGCATCCCTCACTCCCAAACATTGACGAATTCACACGGAAATTCCGTCGCTATGAAATACGAGTACTATGTGTTCTAAGACATTTCCTTCTAAATCGAGTAACGTTTCTATGGAAACGACGGGATTTTCTTTTGGGATACGACAAACTCATTTCCGATCCACTATTTCTTCTTTACTGCATCCCTCACTCCCACACATTGACGAATTCACACGGAAATTTCGTCGCTATGAATTACTATGGGTTCTATGACTTCTCCTTCGAAATCAAGTAACGTTTCTATGGAAACGACAGGACTTTTTTTTGGGATACGACAATCTCATTTCCGATCCACTAATCCTTCTTTACTGCATCTCTCACTCCCACACATTGACGAATTCACACGGAAATTGCGTCGCTATGAAATACTATGTGTTCTAAGACATTTCCTTCATAATCGAGTATCGTTTCTATGGAAACGACAGGATTTTCTTTTGGGAGACGACAATCTTATTTCCGATCCACTAATCCTTCTTTACTGCATCCCTCACTCCCACACATTGACGAATTCACACGGAAATTGCGTCGCTATGAAATACGAGTACTATGTGTTCTAAGACATTTCCTTCTAAATCGAGTAACGTTTCTATCGAAACGACAGGATTTTCTCTTGGGATACGACAATCTCAATTCCGATCCACTAATCCTTCTTTACTGCATCCCTCACTCCCACACATTGACGAATTCACACGGAAATTGCGTCGCTATGAAATACGAGTACTATGTGTTCTAAGACACTTCTTTCTAAATCGAGTAACGTTTCTATGGAAACGACAGGATTTTCTTTTGGGATACGACAATCTCATTTCCGATCCACTAATCCTTCTTTTCTGCATCCCTCACTCCCACACATTGACGAATTAACACGGAAATTGCGTCGCTATGAAATACGAGTACTATGTGTTCTAAGACATTTCCTTCTAAATCGAGTAACGTTTCTATGGAAACGACAGCATTTTCTTTTGGAATACGACAATCTCATTTCCGATCCACTAATCTTTCTTTACTGCATCCCTCACTCCCAAACATTGACGAATTCACACGGAAATTGCGTCGCTATGAAATACGAGTACTACGTGTTCTATGACATTTCCTTCTAAATCGAGTAACGTTTCTATGGAAACGACAGGATTTTCTTTTGGGATACGACAATCTCATTTCCGATCCTCTAATCCTTCTTTACTGCATCCCTCACTCCCAAACATTGACGAATTCACACGGAAATTGCGTCGCTATGAATTACGAGTACTATGTGTTCTAAGACATTTCCTTCTAAATCGAGTAACGTTTCTATGGAAACGACAGAAATTTCTTTTGGGATACGACAATCACATTTCCGATCCACTAATCCTTCTTTACTGCATCCCACACTCCCAAACATTGACGAATACACACGGAAATTCCGTCGCTATGAAATACGAGTACTATGTGTTCTAAGACATTTCCTTCTAAATCGAGTAACGTTTCTATGGAAACGACAGGATTTTCTTTTGGGATACGGCATTCACATTTCCGATCCACTAATCCTTCTTTACTGCATCCCTCACTCCCAAACATTGAGGAATTCACACGGAAATTCCGTCGCTATGAAATACGAGTACTATGTCTTCTAAGACATTTCCTTATAAATCGAGTAACGTTTCTATGGAAACGACGGGATTTTCTTTTGGGATACGACAAACTCATTTCCGATCCACTAATCCTTCTTTACTGCATCCCTCACTCCCACACATTGACGAATTCACACGGAAATTTCGTCGCTATGAATTACTATGGGTTCTATGACTTCTCCTTCGAAATCAAGTAACGTTTCTATGGAAACGACAGGACTTTTTTTTGGGATACGACAATCTCATTTCCGATCCACTAATCCATCTTTACTGCATCCCTCACTCCCACACATTGACGAATTCACACGGAAATTGCGTCGCTATGAAAAACTATGTGTTCTAAGACATTTCCTTCTAAATCGAGTAACGTTTCTATGGAAACGACAGGATTTTCTTTTGGGAGACGACAATCTCATTTCCGATCCTCTAATCCTTCTTTACTGCATCCCTCACGCCCACACATTGACGAATTCACACGGAAATTGCGTCGCTATGAAATTGGAGTACTATGTGTTCTAGGACATTTCCTTCTAAATCGAGTAACGTTTCTATCGAAACGACAGGATTTTCTTTTGGGATACGACAATCACATTTCCGATCCACTAATCCTTCTTTACTGCATCCCTCACTCCCAAACATTGACGAATTCACACGGAAATTCCATCGCTATGAAATACGAGTACTATGTGTTCTAAGACATTTCGTTCTAAATCGAGTAACGTTTCTATGGAAACGACAGGATTTTCTTTTGGGATACGACAATCTCATTTCCGATCCACTAATCCTGCTTCACTGCATCCCACACTCCCAAACATTGACGAATTCACACGGAAATTCCGTCGCTATGAAATACGAGTACTATGTGTTGTAAGACATTTCCTTCTAAATCGAGTAACGTTTCTATGGAAACGACAGGATTTTCTTTTGGGATACGACATTCACATTTCCGATCCACTAATCCTTCTTTACTGCATCCCTCACTCCCAAACATTGACGAATTCACACGGAAATTCCGTCGCTATGGAATACGAGTACTATGTGTTCTAAGACATTTCCTTCTAAATCGAGTAACGTTTCTATGGAAACGACAGGATTTTCTTTTGGGATACGACATTCACATTTCCGATCCACTAATCCTTCTTTACTGCATCCCTCACTCCCAAACATTGACGAATTCACACGGAAATTCCGTCGCTATGAAATACGAGTACTATGTGTTCTAAGACATTTCCTTATAAATCGAGTAACGTTTCTATGGAAACGACGGGATTTTCTTTTGGGATACGACAAACTCATTTCCGATCCACTAATCCTTCTTTACTGCATCCCTCACTCCCACACATTGACGAATTCACACGGAAATTTCGTCGCTATGAATTACTATGGGTTCTATCACTTCTCCTTCGAAATCAAGTAACGTTTCTATGGAAACGACAGGACTTTTTTTTGGGATACGACAATCTCATTTCCGATCCACTAATCCATCTTTACTGCATCCCTCACTCCCACACATTGACGAATTCACACGGAAATTGCGTCGCTATGAAATACTATGTGTTCTAAGATATTTCCTTCTAAATCGAGTAACGTTTCTATGGAAACGACAGGATTTTCTTTTGGGAGACGACAATCTCATTTCCGATCCACTAATCCTTCTTTACTGCATCCCTCACTCCCACACATTGACGAATTCACACGGAAATTGCGTCGCTATGAAATTGGAGTACTATGTGTTCTAGGACATTTCCTTCTAAATCGAGTAACGTTTCTATCGAAACGACAGGATTTTCTTTTGGGATACGACAATCACATTTCCGATCCACTAATCCTTCTTTACTGCATCCCTCACTCCCAAACATTGACGAATTCACACGGAAATTCCGTCGCTATGAAATACGAGTACTATGTGTTCTAAGACATTTCCTTCTAAATCGAGTAACGTTTCTATGGAAACGACGGGATTTTCTTTTGGGATACGACAATCACATTTCCGAACCACTAATCCTTCGTTACTGCATCCCTCACTCCCACACATTGACGAATTCACACGGAAATTCCGTCGCTATGAATTACTATGGGTTCTATGACTTCTCCTTCTAAATCAAGTAACGTTTCTATGGAAACGACAGGACTTTTGTTTGGGATACGACAATCTCATTTCCGATCCACTAATCCTTCTTTACTGCATCCCTCACTCCCAAACATTGACGAATTCACACGGAAATTGCGTCGCTATGAATTACTATGTGTTCTAAGACATTTCCTTCTAAATCGAGTAACGTTTCTATGGAAACGACAGGATTTTCTTTTGGGATACGACAATCACATTTCCGATCCACTAACCCTTCTTTACTGCATCCCTCACTCCCAAACATTGACGAATTCACACGGAAATTGCGTCCCTATGAAATACGAGTACTATGTGTTCTAAGACACTTCCTTCTAAATCGAGTAACGTTTCTATGGAAACGACATGATTTTCTTTTGGGATACGACAATCACATTTCCGATCCACTAATCCTTCTTTACTGCATCCCTCACTCCCAAACATTGACGAATTCACACGGAAATTCCGTCGCTATGAAATACGGGTACTATGTGTTATAAGAGATTTCCTTCTAAATCGAGTAACGTTTCTATCGAAACGACAGGATTTTCTTTTGGGATACGACAATCACATTTCCGATCCACTAAACCTTCTTTACTGCATACCACACACCCTTACATTGACGAATTCACACGGAAATTCCGTCGCTATGAAATACTATGTGTTCCAAGACTTTCCCTTCCAAATCGAGTAACGTTTCTATGGAAACGACAGGATTTTCTTTTGGGATACGACAATCTCATTTCCGATCCACTAATCCTTCTTTACTGCATACCTCACTCCCACACATTGACGAATTCACACGGAAATTGCGTCGCTATGAAATACTATGTGTTCTAAGACATTTCCTTCTAAATCGAGTAACGTTTCTATGGAAACGACAGGATTTTCTTTTGGGATACGACAATCACATATCCGATCCACTAATCCTTCTTTACTGCATCCCTCACTCCGAAACATTGACGAATTCACACGGAAATTGCGTCTCTATGAAATACTATGTGTTCCAAGACATTTCCTTCTAAATCGAGTAACGTTTCTATGGAAACGACAGGATTTTCTTTTGGGATACGACAATCTCATTTCCGATCCACTAATCCTTCTTTACTGCATCCCTCACTCTTACACATTGACGAATTAACACGGAAATTCCGTCGCTATGTGTTCTAAGACAGTTCCTTCTAAATCGAGTAACGCTTCAATGGAAAAGACAGGATTTTCTTTTGGGATACGACAATCACATTTCCGATCCACTAATCCTTCTTTACTGCATCCCTCACTCCCAAACATTGACGAATTCACACGGAAATTGCGTCGCTATGAAATACTATGTGTTCTAAGACATTTCCTTCTAAATCGAGTAACGTTTCTATGGAAACGACAGGATTTTCTTTTGAGATACGACAATCTCATTTCCGATCCACTAATCCTTCTTTACTGCATCCCTCACTCCCATACATTGACGAATTCATTCGGAAATTGCGTCGCTATGAATTACGAGTACTATGTGTTCTAAGACATCTCCTTCTAAATCGAGTAACGTTTCTATGGAAACGACAGGATTTTCTTTTGGGATACGACAATCACATTTCCGATCCACTAGTCCTTTTTTACTGGATCCCTCACTCCCACACATTGACGAATTCACACGGAAATTCCGTCGCTATGAAATACGAGTACTATGTGTTCTAAGACATTTCCTTCTAAATCGAGTAACGTTTCTATGGAAACGACAGGATTTTCTTTTGGGATACGACAATCTCATTTCCGATCCTCTAATCCTTCTTTACTGCATCCCTCACTCCCAAACATTGACGAATTCACACGGAAATTGCGTCGCTATGAATTACGAGTACTATGTGTTCTAAGACATTTCCTTCTAAATCGAGTAACGTATCTATGGAAACGACAGAATTTTCTTTTGGGATACGACAATCACATTTCCGATCCACTAATCCTTCTTTACTGCATCCCACACTCCCAAACATTGACGAATACACACGGAAATTCCGTCGCTATGAAATACGAGTACTATGTGTTCTAAGACATTTCCTTCTAAATCGAGTAACGTTCCTATGGAAACGACAGGATTTTCTTTTGGGATACGGCATTCACATTTCCGATCCACAAATCCTTCTTTACTGCATCCCTCACTCCCAAACATTGACGAATTCACACGGAAATTCCGTCGCTATGAAATACGAGTACTATGTCTTCTAAGACATTTCCTTATAAATCGAGTAACGTTTCTATGGAAACGACGGGATTTTCTTTTGGGATACGACAAACTCATTTCCGATCCACTAATCCTTCTTTACTGCATCCCTCACTCCCACACATTGACGAATTCACACGGAAATTGCGTCGCTATGAAATACTATGTGTTCTAAGACATTTCCTTCTAAATCGAGTAACGTTTCTATGGAAACGACAGGATTTTCTTTTGGGAGACGACAATCTCATTTCCGATCCACTAATCCTTCTTTACTGCATCCTTCACTCCCACACATTGACGAATTCACACGGAAATTGCGTCGCTATGAAATTGGAGTACTATGTGTTCTAGGACATTTCCTTCTAAATCGAGTAACGTTTCTATCGAAACGACAGGATTTTCTTTTGGGATACGACAATCACATTTCCGATCCACTAATCCTTCTTTACTGCATCCCTCACTCCCAAACATTGACGAATTCACACGGAAATTCCGTCGCTATGAAATACGAGTACTATGTGTTCTAAGACATTTCCTTCTAAATCGAGTAACGTTTCTATGGAAACGACGGGATTTTCTTTTGGGATACGACAATCACATTTCCGAACCACTAATCCTTCGTTACTGCATCCCTCACTCCCACACATTGACGAATTCACACGGAAATTCCGTCGCTATGAATTACTATGGGTTCTATGACTTCTCCTTCTAAATCAAGTAACGTTTCTATGGAAACGACAGGACTTTTGTTTGGGATACGACAATCTCATTTCCGATCCACTAATCCTTCTTTACTGCATCCCTCACTCCCTAACATTGACGAATTCACACGGAAATTGCGTCGCTATGAATTACTATGTGTTCTAAGACATTTCCTTCTAAATCGAGTAACGTTTCTATGGAAACGACAGGATTTTCTTTTGGGATACGACAATCACATTTCCGATCCACTAACCCTTCTTTACTGCATCCCTCACTCCCAAACATTGACGAATTCACACGGAAATTGCGTCCCTATGAAATACGAGTACTATGTGTTCTAAGACACTTCCTTCTAAATCGAGTAACGTTTCTATGGAAACGACATGATTTTCTTTTGGGATACGACAATCACATTTCCGATCCACTAATCCTTCTTTACTGCATCCCTCACTCCCAAACATTGACGAATTCACACGGAAATTCCGTCGCTATGAAATACGGGTACTATGTGTTCTAAGAGATTTCCTTCTAAATCGAGTAACGTTTCTATCGAAACGACAGGATTTTCTTTTGGGATACGACAATCACATTTCCGATCCACTAAACCTTCTTTACTGCATACCACACACCCTTACATTGACGAATTCACACGGAAATTCCGTCGCTATGAAATACTATGTGTTCCAAGACTTTCCCTTCCAAATCGAGTAACGTTTCTATGGAAACGACAGGATTTTCTTTTGGGATACGACAATCTCATTTCCGATCCACTAATCCTTCTTTACTGCATACCTCACTCCCACACATTGACGAATTCACACGGAAATTGCGTCGCTATGAAATACTATGTGTTCTAAGACATTTCCTTCTAAATCGAGTAACGTTTCTATGGAAACGACAGGATTTTCTTTTGGGATACGACAATCACATATCCGATCCACTAATCCTTCTTTACTGCATCCCTCACTCCGAAACATTGACGAATTCACACGGAAATTGCGTCTCTATGAAATACTATGTGTTCCAAGACATTTCCTTCTAAATCGAGTAACGTTTCTATGGAAACGACAGGATTTTCTTTTGGGATACGACAATCTCATTTCCGATCCACTAATCCTTCTTTACTGCATCCCTCACTCTTACACATTGACGAATTAACACGGAAATTCCGTCGCTATGTGTTCTAAGACAGTTCCTTCTAAATCGAGTAACGCTTCAATGGAAAAGACAGGATTTTCTTTTGGGATACGACAATCACATTTCCGATCCACTAATCCTTCTTTACTGCATCCCTCACTCCCAAACATTGACGAATTCACACGGAAATTGCGTCGCTATGAAATACTATGTGTTCTATGACATTTCCTTCTAAATCGAGTAACGTTTCTATGGAAACGACAGGATTTTCTTTTGAGATACGACAATCTCATTTCCGATCCACTAATCCTTCTTTACTGCATCCCTCACTCCCATACATTGACGAATTCATTCGGAAATTGCGTCGCTATGAATTACGAGTACTATGTTTTCTAAGACATTTCCTTCTAAATCGAGTAACGTTTCTATGGAAACGACAGGATTTTCTTTTGGGATACGACAATCTCATTTCCGATCCACTAATCCTTCTTTACTGCATCCCTCACTCCCACACATTGACGAATTCACACGGAAATTTCGTCGCTATGAAATACGAGTACTATGTGTTCTAAGCCATTTCCTTCTAAATCGAGTAACGTTTCTATGGAAACGACAGGATTTTCTTTTGGGATACGACAATCTCATTTCCGATCCACTAATCCTTCTTTACTGCATCCCACACTCCCAAACATTGACGAATTCACACGGAAACTCCGTCGCTATGAAATACGAGTACTATATGTTCTAAGACATTTCCTTCTAAATCGAGTAACGTTTCTATGGAAACGACAGGATTTTCTTCTGGGATACGACATTCACATTTCCGATCCACTAATCCTTCTTTACTGCATCCCTCACTCCCAAACATTGGCGAATTCACACGGAAATTCCGTCGCTATGGAATACGAGTACTATGTGTTCTAAGACATTTCCTTCTAAATCGAGTAACGTTGCTATGGAAACGACAGGATTTTCTTTTGGGATACGACATTCACATTTCCGATCCACTAATCCTTCTTTACTGCATCCCTCACTCCCAAACATTGACGAATTCACACGGAAATTCCGTCGCTATGAAATACGAGTACTATGTGTTCTAAGACATTTCCTTCTAAATCGAGTAACGTTTCTATGGAAACGACGGGATTTTCTTTTGGGATACGACAAACTCATTTCCGATCCACTAATCCATCTTTACTGCATCCCTCACTCCCACACATTGACGAATTCACACGGAAATTTCGTCGCTATGAATTACTATGGGTTCTATGACTTCTCCTTCGAAATAAAGTAACGTTTCTATGGAAACGACAGGACTTTTTTTTGGGATACGACAATCTCATTTCCGATCCACTAACCCTCTTTACTGCATCCCTCACTCCCACACATTGACGAATTCACACGGAAATTCCGTCACTATGAAATACGAGTACTATGTGTTCTAAGACATTTCCTTCTAAATCGAGTAACGTTTCTATGGAAACGACAGGATTTTCTTTTGGGATACGACAATCACATTTCCGATTCACTAATCCTTCTTTACTGCATCCCTCACTCCCAAACATTGACGAATTCACACGGAAATTGCGTCGCTATGAAATGCTATGTGATAGAAGACATTTCCTTCTAAATCGAGTAACGTTTCTATGGAAACGACAGGATTTTCTTTTGGGATACGACAATCTCATTTCGGTTCCACTAATCCTTCTTTACTGCATCCCTCACTCCCACACATTGACGAATTCACACGGAAGTTCCGTCGCTATGAAATACGAGTACTATGTGTTCTAAGACATTTCCTGCTAAATCGAGTAACGTTTCTATGGAAACGACAGGATTTTCTTTTGGGATATAATAATCACATTTCCGATCCACTGATCCTTCTTTACTGCATCCCTCACTCCCACACATTGACGAATTCACACGGAAATTGCGTCGCTATGAAATACTATGTGTTCTAAGACATTTCCTTCTAAATCGAGTAACGTTTCTATGAAAACGACAGGATTTTCTTTTGGGAGACGACAATCTCGTTTCCGATCCACTAATCCTTCTTTACTGCATCCCTCACTCCCACACATTGACGAATTCACACGGAAATTGCGTCGCTATGAAATACGAGTACTATGTGTTCTAAGACATTTCCTTCTAAATCGAGTAACGTTTCTATCGAAACGACAAGATTTTCTTTTGGGATACGACAATCACATTTCCGATCCACTAATCCTTCTTTACTGCATTCCTCACTCCCAAACATTGACGAATTCACACGGAAATTCCGTCGCTATGAAATACGGGTACTATGTGTTCTAAGACATTTCCTTCTAAATCGAGTAACGTTTCTATGGAAACGACAGGATTTTCTTTTGGGATACGACAATCTCATTTCCGATCCACTAATCCTTCTTTACTGCATCCCACACTCCCAAACATTGACGAATTCACACGGAAATTCCGTCGCTATGAAATACGAGTACTATATGTTCCAAGACATTTCCTTCTAAATCGAGTAACGTTTCTATGGAAACGACAGGATTTTCTTTTGGGATACGACATTCACATTTCCGATCCACTAATCCTTCTTTACTGCATCCCTCACTCCCAAACATTTTCGAATTCACACGGAAATTCCGACGCTATGGAATACGAGTACTATGTGTTCTAAGACATTTCCTTCTAAATCGAGTAACGTTTCTATGGAAACGACAGGATTTTCTTTTGGGATACGACATTCACATTTCCGATCCACTAATCCTATTTTGCTGCATCCCTCACTCCCAAACATTGACGAATTCACACGGAAATTCCGTCGCTATGAAATACGAGTACTATGTGTTCTAAGACATTTCCTTCTAAATCGAGTAACGTTTCTATGGAAACGACGGGATTTTCTTTTGGGATACGACAAACTCATTTCCGATCCACTAATCCATCTTTACTGCATCCCTCACTCCCACACATTGACGAATTCACACGGAAATTTCGTCGCTATGAATTACTATGGGTTCTATGACTTCTCCTTCGAAATAAAGTAACGTTCCTATGGAAACGACAGGACTTTTTTTTGGGATACGACAATCTCATTTCCGATCCACTAATCCTTCTTTACTGCATCCCTCACTCCCACACATTGACGAATTCACACGGAAATTGCGTCGCTATGAAATACGAGTACTATGTGTTCTAAGACATTTCCTTCTAAATCGAGTAACGTTTCTATGGAAACGACAGGATTTTCTTTTGGGATACGACATTCACATTTCCGATCCACTAATCCTTCTTTACTGCATCCCTCACTCCCAAACATTGATGAATTCACACGGGAATTCCGTCGCTATGAAATACGAGTACTATGTGTTCTAAGACATTTCCTTCTAAATCGAGTAACGTTTCTATGGAAACGACAGGATTTTCTTTTGGGATACGACAATCTCACTTCCGATCCACTAATCCTTCTTTACTGCATCCCTCACTCACAAACATTGACGAATTCACACGGAAATTGCGTCGCTATGAAATACGAGTACTATGTGTTCTAAGACATTTCCTTCTAAATCGAGTAACGTTTCTATGGAAACGACAGGATTTTCTTTTGGGATACGGCAATCTCATTTCCGATTCACTAATCCTTCATTACTGCCTCCCTCACTCCCACACATTGACGAATTCACACGGAAATTGCGTCGCTATGAAATACGAGTACTATGTGTTCTAAGACATTTCCTTCTAAATCGAGTAACGTTTCTATGGAAACGACAGGATTTTCTTTTGGGATACGACAATCTCATTTCCGATCCATTAATCCTTCTTTACTGCATCCCTCACTCCCACACATTGACGAATTCACACGGAAATTGCGTCGCTATGAAATACGAGTACTATGTGTTCTAAGACACTTCTCTCTAAATCGAGTAACGTTTCTATGGAAACGACAGGATTTTCTCTTGGGATACGACAATCTCAATTCCGATCCACTAATCCTTCTTTACTGCATCCCTCACTCCCACACATTGACGAATTCACACGGAAATTGCGTCGCTATGAAATACTAGTACTATGTGTTCTAAGACACTTCTTTCTAAATCGAGTAACGTTTCTATGGAAACGACAGGATTTTCTTTTGGGATACGACAATCTCATTCCCGATCCACTAATCCTTCTTTACTGCATCCCTCACTCCCACACATTGACGAATTCACACGGAAATTGCGTCGCTATGAAATACGAGTACTATGTGTTCTAAGACATTTCCTTCTAAATCGAGTAACGTTTCTATGGAAACGACAGCATTTTCTTTTGGAATACGACAATCTCATTTCCGATCCACTAATCTTTCTTTACTGCATCCCCCACTCCCAAACATTGACGAATTCACACGGAAATTGCGTCGCTATGAAATACGAGTACTATGTGTTCTATGACATTTCCTTCTAAATCGAGTAACGTTTCTATGGAAACGACAGGATTTTCTTTTGGGATACGACAATCACATTTCCGATCCACAAATCCTTCTTTACTGCATCACTCACTCCCACACATTGACGAATTCACACGGAAATTCAGTCGCTATGAAATACGAGTACTATGTGTTCTAAGACATTTCCTTCTAAATCGAGTAACGTTTCTATGGAAACGACAGGATTTTCTTTTGGGATACGACATTCACATTTCCGATCCACTAATCCTTCTTTACTGCATCCCTCACTCCCACACATTGACGAATTCACACGGAAATTCCGTCGCTATGAAATACGTGTACTATGTGTTCTAAGACATTTCCTTCTAAATCGAGTAACGTTTCTATGGAAACGACGGGATTTTCTTTTGGGATACGACAAACTCATTTCCGATCTACTACTCCTTCTTTACTGCATCCCTTACTCCCACACATTGACGAATTCACACGGAAATTTCGTCGCAATGAATTACTATGCGTTCTATGACTTCTCCTTCGAAATCAAGTAACGTTTCTATGGAAACGACAGGACTTTTTTTTGGGATACGACAATCTCATTTCCGATCCACTAATCCTTCTTTACTGCATCCCTCACTCCCACACATTGACGAATTCACACGGAAATTGCGTCGCTATGAAATACTATGTGTTCTAAGACATTTCCTTCTAAATCGAGTAACGTTTCTATGGAAACGACAGGATTTTCTTTTGGGAGACGACAATCTCATTTCCGATCCACTAATCCTTCTTTACTGCATCCCTCACTCCCACACATTGACGAATTCACGCGGAAATTGCGTCGCTATGAAATACGAGTACTATGTGTTCTAAGACATTTCCTTCTAAATCGAGTAACGTTTCTATCGAAACGACAGGATTTTCTTTTGGGATACGACAATCACATTTCCGATCCACTAATCCTTCTTTACTGCATCCCTCACTCCCAAACATTGACGAATTCACACGGAAATTCCGTCGCTATGAATTACGAGTACTATTTGTTCTAAGACATTTCCTTCTAAATCGAGTAACGTTTCTATGGAAACGACGGGATTTTCTTTTGGGATACGACAATCACATTTCCGAACCACTAATCCTTCTTTACTGCATCCCTCACTCCCACACATTGACGAATTAACACGGAAATTCCGTCGCTGTGAATTACTATGGGTTCTATGACTTCTCCTTCTAAATCAAGTATCGTTTCTATGGAAACGACAGGACTTTTGTTTGGGATACGACAATCTCATTTCCGATCCACTAATCCTTCTTTACTGCATCCCTCACTCCCAAACATTGACGAATTCACACGGAAATTGCGTCGCTATGAAATACTATGTGTTCTAAGACATTTCCTTCTAAATCGAGTAACGTTTCTATGGAAACGACAGGATTTTCTTTTGGGATACGACAATCTCATTTCCGATCCTCTGATCCTTCTTTACTGCATCCCTCACTCCCAAACATTGACGAATTCACACGGAAATTGCGTCGCTATGAAATACGAGTACTATGTGTTCTAAGACATTTCCTTCTAAATCGAGTAACGTTTCTATGGAAACGACAGGATTTTCTTTTGGGATACGACAATCACATTTCCGATCCACTAATCCTTCTTTACTGCATCCCTCACTCCCACACATTGACGAATTCACACGGAAATTGCGTCGCTATGAAATACGAGTACTATGTGTTCTAAGACATTTCCTTCTAAATCGAGTAACGTTTCTATGGAAACGACAGGATTTTCTTTTGGGATACGACAATCTCATTTCCGATCCACTAATCCTTCTTTACTGCATCCCACACTCCCAAACATTGACGAATTCACACGGAAATTCCGTCGCTATGAAATACGAGTACTATGTGTTGTAAGACATTTCCTTCTAAATCGAGTAACGTTTCTATGGAAACGACAGGATTTTCTTTTGGGATACGACATTCACATTTCCGATCCACTAATCCTTCTTTACTGCATCCCTCACTCCCAAACATTGGCGAATTCACACGGAAATTCCGTCGCTATGGAATACGAGTACTATGTGTTCTAAGACATTTCCTTATAAATCGAGTAACGTTTCTATGGAAACGACAGGATTTTCTTTTGGGATACGACATTCACATTTCCGATCCACTAATCTTTCTTTACTGCATCCCTCACTCCCAAACATTGACGAATTCACACGGAAATTCCGTCGCTATGAAATACGAGTACTATGTGTTCTAAGACATTTCCTTCTAAATCGAGTAACGTTTCTATGGAAACGACGGGATTTTCTTTTGGGATACGACAAACTCATTTCCGATCCACTATTTCTTCTTTACTGCATCCCTCACTCCCACACATTGACGAATTCACACGGAAATTTCGTCGCTATGAATTACTATGGGTTCTATGACTTCTCCTTCGAAATCAAGTAACGTTTCTATTGAAACGACAGGACTTTTTTTTGGGATACGACAATCTCATTTCCGATCCACTAATCCTTCTTTACTGCATCCCTCACTCCCACACATTGACGAATTCACACGGAAATTGCGTCGCTATGAAATACTATGTGTTCTAAGACATTTCCTTCTAAATCGAGTAACGTTTCTATGGAAACGACAGGATTTTCTTTTGGGAGACGACAATCTCATTTCCGATCCACTAATCCTTCTTTACTGCATCCCTCACTCCCACACATTGACGAATTCACGCGGAAATTGCGTCGCTATGAAATACGAGTACTATGTGTTCTAAGACATTTCCTTCTAAATCGAGTAACGTTTCTATCGAAACGACAGGATTTTCTTTTGGGATACGACAATCACATTTCCGATCCACTAATCCTTCTTTACTGCATCCCTCAGACCCAAACATTGACGAATTCACACGGAAATTCCGTCGCTATGAATTACGAGTACTATGTGTTCTAAGACATTTCCTTCTAAATCGAGTAACGTTTCTATGGAAACGACGGGATTTTCTTTTGGGATACGACAATCACATTTCCGAACCACTAATCCTTCTTTACTGCATCCCTCACTCCCACACATTGACGAATTAACACGGAAATTCCGTCGCTGTGAATTACTATGGGTTCTATGACTTCTCCTTCTAAATCAAGTATCGTTTCTATGGAAACGACAGGACTTTTGTTTGGGATACGACAATCTCATTTCCGATCCACTAATCCTTCTTTACTGCATCCCTCACTCCCAAACATTGACGAATTCACACGGAAATTGCGTCGCTATGAAATACTATGTGTTCTAAGACATTTCCTTCTAAATCGAGTAACGTTTCTATGGAAACGACAGGATTTTCTTTTGGGATACGACAATCTCATTTCCGATCCTCTGATCCTTCTTTACTGCATCCCTCACTCCCAAACATTGACGAATTCACACGGAAATTGCGTCGCTATGAAATACGAGTACTATGTGTTCTAAGACATTTCCTTCTAAATCGAGTAACGTTTCTATGGAAACGACAGGATTTTCTTTTGGGATACGACAATCACATTTCCGATCCACTAATCCTTCTTTACTGCATCCCTCACTCCCACACATTGACGAATTCACACGGAAATTGCGTCGCTATGAAATACGAGTACTATGTGTTCTAAGACATTTCCTTCTAAATCGAGTAACGTTTCTATGGAAACGACAGGATTTTCTTTTGGGATACGACAATCTCATTTCCGATCCACTAATCCTTCTTTACTGCATCCCACACTCCCAAACATTGACGAATTCACACGGAAATTCCGTCGCTATGAAATACGAGTACTATGTGTTCTAAGACATTTCCTTCTAAATCGAGTAACGTTTCTATCGAAACGACAGGATTTTCTCTTGGGATACGACAATGTCAATTCCGATCCACTAATCCTTCTTTACTGCATCCCTCACTCCCACACATTGACGAATTCACACGGAAATTGCGTCGCTATGAAATACGAGTACTATGTGTTCTAAGACACTTCTTTCTAAATCGAGTAACGTTTCTATGGAAACGACAGGATTTTCTTTTGGGATGCGACAATCTCATTTCCGATCCACTAATCCTTCTTTTCTGCATCCCTCACTCCCACACATTGACGAATTCACACGGAAATTGCGTCGCTATGAAATACGAGTACTATGTGTTCTATGACATTTCCTTCTAAATCGAGTAACGTTTCTATGGAAACGACAGGATTTTCTTTTGGGATACGACAATCTCATTTCCGATCCTCTAATCCTTCTTTACTGCATCCCTCACTCCCAAACATTGACGAATTCACACGGAAATTGCGTCGCTATGAATTACGAGTACTATGTGTTCTAAGACATTTCCTTCTAAATCGAGTAACGTTTCTATGGAAACGACAGAATTTTCTTCTGGGATACGACAATCACATTTCCGATCCACTAATCCTTCTTTACTGCATCCCACACTCCCAAACATTGACGAATACACACGGAAATTCCGTCGCTATGAAATACGAGTACTATGTGTTTTAAGACATTTCCTTCTAAATCGAGTAACGTTTCTATGGAAACGACAGGATTTTCTTTTGGGATACGGCATTCACATTTCCGATCCACTAATCCTTCTTTACTGCATCCCTCACTCCCAAACATTGACGAATTCACACGGAAATTCCGTCGCTATGAAATACGAGTACTATGTCTTCTAAGACATTTCCTTATAAATCGAGTAACGTTTCTATGGAAACGACGGGATTTTCTTTTGGGATACGACAAACTCATTTCCGATCCACTAATCCTTCTATACTGCATCCCTCACTCCCACACATTGACGAATTCACACGGAAATTTCGTCGCTATGAATTACTATGGGTTCTATGACTTCTCCTTCGAAATCAAGTAACGTTTCTATGGAAACGACAGGACTTTTTTTTGGGATACGACAATCTCATTTCCGATCCACTAATCCATCTTTACTGCATCCCTCACTCCGACACATTGACGAATTCACACGGAAATTGCGTCGCTATGAAATTGGAGTACTATGTGTTCTAGGACATTTCCTTCTAAATCGAGTAACGTTTCTATCGAAACGACAGGATTTTCTTTTGGGATACGACAATCACATTTCCGATCCACTAATCCTTCTTTACTGCATCCCTCACTCCCAAACATTGACGAATTCACACGGAAATTCCGTCGCTATGAAATACGAGTACTGTGTGTTCTAAGACATTTCCTTCTAAATCGAGTAACGTTTCTATGGAAACGACGGGATTTTCTTTTGGGATACGACAATCACATTTCCGAACCACTAATCCTTCTTTACTGCATCCCTCACTCCCACACATTGACGAATTCACACGGAAATTCCGTCGCTATGAATTACTATGGGTTCTATGACTTCTCCTTCTAAGTCAAGTAACGTTTCTATGGAAACGACAGGACTTTTGTTTGGGATACGACAATCTCATTTCCGATCCACTAATCCTTCTTTACTGCATCCCTCACTCCCAAACATTGACGAATTCACACGGAAATTGCGTCGCTATGAATTACTATGTGTTCTAAGACATTTCCTTCTAAATCGAGTAACGTTTCTATGGAAACGACAGGATTTTCTTTTGGGATACGACAATCACATTTCCGATCCACTAACCCTTCTTTACTGCATCCCTCACTCCCAAACATTGACGAATTCACACGGAAATTGCGTCCCTATGAAATACAAGTACTATGTGTTCTAAGACATTTCCTTCTAAATCGAGTAACGTTTCTATGGAAACGACAGGATTTTCTTTTGGGATACGACAATCACATTTCCGATCCACTAATTCTTCTTTACTGCATCCCTCACTCCCAAACATTGACGAATTCACACGGAAATTCCGTCGCTATGAAATACGGGTACTATGTGTTCTAAGACATTTCCTTCTAAATCGATTAACGTTTCTATCGAAACGACAGGATTTTCTTTTGGGATACGACAATCACATTTCCGATCCACTAAACCTTCTTTACTGCATACCACACACCCTTACATTGACGAATTCACACGGAAATTCCGTCGCTATGAAATACTATGTGTTCCAAGACATTCCCTTCCAAATCGAGTAACGTTTCTATGGAAACGACAGGATTTTCTTTTGGGATACGACAATCTCATTTCCGATCCACTAATCCTTCTTTACTGCATCCCTCACTCCCACACATTGACGAATTCACACGGAAATTGCGTCGCTATGAAATACTATGTGTTCTAAGACATTTCCTTCTAAATCGAGTAACGTTTCTATGGAAACGACAGGATTTTCTTTTGGGATACGACAATCACATATCCGATCCACTAATCCTTCTTTACTGCATCCCTCACTCCGAAACATTGACGAATTCACACGGAAATTGCGTCGCTATGAAATACTATGTGTTCCAAGACATTTCCTTCTAAATCGAGTAACGTATCTATGGAAACGACAGGATTTTCTTTTGGGATACGACAATCTCATTTCCGATCCACTAATCCTTCTTTACTGCATCCCTCACTCTTACACATTGACGAATTCACACGGAAATTCCGTCGCTATGTGTTCTAAGACAGTTCCTTCTAAATCGAGTAACGCTTCAATGGAAACGACAGGATTTTCTTTTGGGATACGACAATCACATTTCCGATCCACTAATCCTTCTTTACTGCATCCCTCACTCCCATACATTGACGAATTCATTCGGAAATTACGTCGCTATGAATTACGAGTACTATGTGTTCTAAGACATTTCCTTCTAAATCGAGTAACGTTTCTATGGAAACGACAGGATTTTCTTTTGGGATACGACAATCACATTTCCGATCCACTAGTCCTTCTTTACTGGATCCCTCACTCCCACACATTGACGAATTCACACGGAAATTCCGTCGCTATGAAATACGAGTACTATGTGTTCTAAGACATTTCCTTCTAAATCGAGTAACGTTTCTATGGAAACGACAGGATTTTCTTTTAAGATACGACAATCTCATTTCCGATCAACTAATCCTTCTTTACTGCATCCCTCACTCCCACACATTGACAAATTCACACGGAAATTCCGTCGCTATGAAAAACGAGTACTATGTGTTCTAAGACATTTCCTTCTAAATCGAGTAACGTTCCTATGGAAACGACAGGATTTTCTTTGGGATTCGACAATCACATTTCCGATCCACTAATCCTTCTTTACTGCATCCCTCACTCCCAAACATTGACGAATTCACACGGAAATTGCGTCGCTATGAAATACTATGTGTTCTAAGACATTTCCTTCCAAATCGAGTAACGTTTCTATGGAAACGACAGGATTTTCTTTTGGGATACGACAATCTCATTTCCGATCCACTAATCCTTCTTTACTGCATCCCTCACTCCCACACATTGACGAATTCACACGGAAATTGCGTCGCTATGAAATACTATGTGTTCTGAGACATCTCCTTCTAAATCGAGTAACGTTTCTATGGAAACGACAGGATTTTCTTTTGGGATACGACAATCCCATTTCCGATCCACTAATCCTTCTTTACTGCATCCCTCACTCCCAAACATTGACGAATTCACACGGAAATTGCGTTGCTATGAAATACGAGTACTATGTGTTCTAAGACATTTCCTTCTAAATCGAGTAACGTTTCTATGGAAACGACAGGATTTTCTTTTGGGATACGACAATCTCATTTCCGATCCACTAATCCTTCTTTACTGCATCCCTCACTCCCACACATTGACGAATTCACACGGAAATTCCGTCGCTATGAAATACGAGTACTATGTGTTCTAAGCCATTTCCTTCTAAATCGAGTAACGTTTCTATGGAAACGACAGGATTTTCATTTGGGATACGACAATCTCATTTCCGATCCACTAATCCTTCTTTACTGCATCCAACACTCCCAAACATTGACGAATTCACACGGAAACTCCGTCGCTATGAAATACGAGTACTATATGTTCTAAGACATTTCCTTCTAAATCGAGTAACGTTTCTATGGAAACGACAGGATTTTCTTTTGGGATACGACATTCACATTTCCGATCCACTAATCCTTCTTTACTGCATCCCTCACTCCCAAACATTGGCGAATTCACACGGAAATTCCGTCGCTATGGAATACGAGTACTATGTGTTCTAAGACATTTCCTTCTAAATCGAGTAACGTTTCTATGGAAACGACAGGATTTTCTTTTGGGATACGACATTCACATTTCCGATCCACTAATCCCTCTTTACTGCATCCCTCACTCCCAAACATTGACGAATTCACACGGAAATTCCGTCGCTATGAAATACGAGTACTATGTGTTCTAAGACATTTCCTTCTAAATCGAGTAACGTTTCTATGGAAACGACGGGATTTTCTTTTGGGATACGACAAACTCATTTCCGATCCACTAATCCATCTTTACTGCATCCCTCACTCCCACACATTGACGAATTCACACGGAAATTTCGTCGCTATGAATTACTATGGGTTCTATGACTTCTCCTTCGAAATAAAGTAACGTTTCTATGGAAACGACAGGACTTTTTTTTGGGATACGACAATCTCATTTCCGATCCACTAATCCTTCTTTACTGCATCCCTCACTCCCACACATTGACGAATTCACACGGAAATTGCGTCGCTATGAAATACTATGTGTTCTAAGACATTTCCTTCTAAATCGAGTAACGTTTCTATGAAAACGACAGGATTTTCTTTTGGGAGACGACAATCTCGTTTCCGATCCACTAATCCTTCTTTACTGCATCCCTCACTCCCACACATTGACGAATTCACACGGAAATTGCGTCGCTATGAAATACGAGTACTATGTGTTCTAAGACATTTCCTTCTAAATCGAGTAACGTTTCTATCGGAACGACAAGATTTTCTTTTGGGATACGACAATCACATTTCCGATCCACTAATCCTTCTTTACTGCATCCCTCACTCCCAAACATTGACGATTTCACACGGAAATTCCGTCGCTATGAAATACGGGTACTATGTGTTCTAAGACATTTCCTTCTAAATGGAGTAACGTTTCTATGGAAACGACAGGATTTTCTTTTGGGATACGACAATCTCATTTCCGATCCACTAATCCTTCTTTACTGCATCCCACACTCCCAAACATTGACGAATTCACACGGAAATTCCGTCGCTATGAAATACGAGTACTATATGTTCTAAGACATTTCCTTCTAAATCGAGTAACGTTTCTATGGAAAGGACAGGATTTTCTTTTGGGATACGACATTCACATTTCCGATCCACTAATCCTTCTTTACTGCATCCCTCACTCCCAATCATTGGCGAATTCACACGGAAATTCCGTCGCTATGGAATACGAGTACTATGTGTTCTAAGACATTTCCTTCTAAATCGAGTAACGTTTCTATGGAAACGACAGGATTTTCTTTTGGGATACGACATTCACATTTCCGATCCACTAATCCTTCTTTACTGCATCCCTCAGTCCCAAACATTGACGAATTCACACGGAAATTCCGTCGCTATGAAATACGAGTACTATGTGTTCTAAGACATTTCCTTCTAAATCGAGTAACGTTTCTATGGAAACGACGGGATTTTCTTTTGGGATACGACAAACTCATTTCCGATCCACTAATCCATCTTTACTGCATCCCTCACTCCCACACATTGACGAATTCACACGGAAATTTCGTCGCTATGAATTACTATGGGTTCTATGACTTCTCCTTCGAAATAAAGTAACGTTCCTATGGAAACGACAGGACTTTTTTTTGGGATACGACAATCTCATTTCCGATCCACTAATCCTTCTTTACTGCATCCCTCACTCCCACACATTGACGAATTCACACGGAAATTGCGTCGCTATGAAATACGAGTACTATGTGTTCTAAGACATTTCCTTCTAAATCGAGTAACGTTTCTATCGAAACGACAGGATTTTCTTTTGGGATACGACAATCACATTTCCGATCCACTAATCCTTCTTTACTGCATCCCTCACTCCCAAACATTGACGAATTCACACGGAAATTCCGTCGCTATGAAATACGAGTACTATGTGTTCTAAGACATTTCCTTCTAAATCGAGTAACGTTTCTATGGAAACGACGGGATTTTCTTTTGGGATACGACAATCACATTTCCGAACCACTAATCCTTCTTTACTGCATCCCTCACTCCCACACATTGACGAATTCACACGGAAATTCCGTCGCTATGAATTACTATGGGTTCTATGACTTCTCCTTCTAAATCAAGTAACGTTTCTATGGAAACGACAGGACTTTTGTTTGGGATGCGACAATCTCATTTCCGATCCACTAATCCTTCTTTACTGCATCCCTCACTCCCAAACATTGACGAATTCACACGGAAATTGCGTCGCTATGAAATACTATGTGTTCTAAGACATTTCCTTCTAAATCGAGTAACATTTCTATGGAAACGACAGGATTTTCTATTGGGATACGACAATCTCGTTTCCGATCCACTAACCCTTCTTTACTGCATCCCACACTCCCAAACATTGACGAATTCACACGGAAATTGAGTCCCTATGAAATACGAGTACTATGTGTTCTAAGACATTTCCTTCTAAATAGAGTAACGTTTCTATGGAAACGACAGGATTTTCTTTTGGGATACGACAATCACATTTCCGATCCACTAATCCTTCTTTACTGCATCCCTCACTCCCAAACATTGACGAATTCACACGGAAATTCCGTCGCTATGAAATACGGGTACTATGTGTTCTAAGACATTTCCTTCTAAATCGAGTAACGTTTCTATCGAAATGACAGGATTTTCTTTTGGGATACGACAATCACATTTCCGATCCACTAAACCTTCTTTACTGCATACCTCACACCCTTACATTGACGAATTCACACGGAAATTCCGTCGCTATGAAATACGGGTACTGTGTGTTCTAAGACATTTCCTTCTAAATCGAGTAACGTTTCTATGGAAACGACAGGATTTTCTTTTGGGATACGACAATCTCATTTCCGATCCACTAATCCTTCTTTACTGCATCCCTCACTCCCACACATTGACGAATTCACACGGAAATTCCGTCGCAATGAAATACGAGTACTATGTGTTCTAAGACATTTACTTCTAAATCGAGTAACGTTTCTATGGAAACGACAGGATTTTCTTTTGGGATACGACAATCACATTTCCGATCCACTAATCCTTGTTTACTGCATCCCTCACTCCCAAACATTAACGAATTCACACGGAAATTCCGTCGCTATGAAATACTATGTGTTCCAAGACATTCCCTTCCAAATCGAGTAACGTTTCTATGGAAATGACAGGATTTTCTTTTGGGATACGACAATCTCATTTCCGATCCACTAATCCTTCTTTACTGCATCCCTCACTCCCACACATTGACGAATTCACACGGAAATTCCGTCGCTATGTGTTCTAAGACAGTTCCTTCTAAATCGAGTAACGCTTCTATGGAAACGACAGGATTTTCTTTTGGGATACGACAATCACATTTCCGATCCACTAATCCTTCTTTACTGCATCCCTCACTCCCAAACAATGACGAATTCACACGGAAATTGCGTCGCTATGTAATACTATGTGTTCTAAGACATTTCCTTCTAAATCGAGTAACGTTTCTATGGAAACGACAGGATTTTCTTTTGGGATACGACAATCACATTTCCGATCCACTAGTCCTTCTTTACTGTATCCCTCACTCCCACACATTGACGAATTCACACGGAAATTCCGTCGCTATGAAATACGAGTACTATGTGTTCTAAGACATTTCCTTCTAAATCGAGTAACGTTTCTATGGAAACGACAGGATTTTCTTTTGGGATACGACAATCTCATTTCCGATCCACTAATCCTTCTTTACTGCATCCCTCACTCCCACACATTGACGAATTCACACGGAAATTCCGTCGCCATGAAAAACGAGTACTATGTGTTCTAAGACATTTCCTTCTAAATCGAGTAACGTTTCTATGGAAACGACAGGATTTTCTTTTGGGATACGACAATCTCATTTCCGAACCACTAATCCTCCTTTACTGCATCCCTCAATCCCACACATTGACGAATTCACACGGAAATTCCGTCGCCATGAAAAACGAGTACTATGTGTTCTAAGACATTTCCTTCTAATTCGAGTAACGTTCCTATGGAAACGACAGGATTTTCTTTTGGGATTCGACAAGCACATTTCCGATCCACTAATCCTTCTTTACTGCATCCCTCACTCCCAAACATTGACGAATTCACACGGAAATTGCGTCGCTATGAAATACTATGTGTTCTAAGACATTTCCTTCCAAATCGAGTAACGTTTCTATGGAAACGATAGGATTTTCTTTTGGGATACGACAATCTCATTTCCGATCCACTAATCCTTCTTTACTGCATCCCTCACTCCCACACATTGACGAATTCACACGGAAATTGCGTCGCTATGAAATACTATGTGTTCTAAGACATTTCCTTCTAAGTCAAGTAACGTTTCTATGGAAACGACAGGATTTTCTTTTGGGATACGACAATCTCATTTCCGAACCACTAATCCTTCTTTACTGCATCCCTCACTCCCGAACATTGACGAATTCACAAGGAAATTGCGCCGCTATGAAATACTATGTGTTCTAAGACATTTCATTCTACATCGAGTAACGTTTCCATGGAAACGACAGGATTTTCTTTTGGGAAACGACGATTACATTTCCGATTCACTATCCTTCTTTACTGCATCCCTCACTCCCACACATTGACGAATTCACACGGTAATTCCGTCGCTATGAAATACGAGTACTATGTGTTCTAAGACATTTCCTTCTAAATCGAGTAACGTTTCTATGGAAACGACGGGATTTTCTTTTGGGATACGACAATCACATTTCCGAACCACTAATCCTTCTTTACTGCATCCCTCACTCCCACACATTGACGAATTCACACGGAAATTCCGTCGCTATGAATTACTATGGGTTCTATGACTTCTCCTTCTAAATCAAGTAACGTTTCTATGGAAACGACAGGACTTTTGTTTGGGATGCGACAATCTCATTTCCGATCCACTAATCCTTCTTTACGGCATCCCTCACTCCCAAACATTGACGAATTCACACGGAAATTGCGTCGCTATGAAATACTATGTGTTCTAAGACATTTCCTTCTAAATCGAGTAACTTTTCTATGGAAACGACAGGATTTTCTTTTGGGATACGACAATCTCGTTTCCGATCCACTAACCCTTCTTTACTGCATCCCACACTCCCAAACATTGACGAATTCACACGGAAATTGAGTCCCTATGAAATACGAGTACTATGTGTTCTAAGACATTTCCTTCTAAATAGAGTAACGTTTCTATGGAAACGACAGGATTTTCTTTTGGGATACGACAATCACATTTCCGATCCACTAATCCTTCTTTACTGCATCCCTCACTCCCAAACATTGACGAATTCACACGGAAATTCCGTCGCTATGAAATACGGGTACTATGTGTTCTAAGACATTTCCTTCTAAATCGAGTAACGTTTCTATCGAAATGACAGGATTTTCTTTTGGGATACGACAATCACATTTCCGATCCACTAAACCTTCTTTACTGCATACCTCACACCCTTACATTGACGAATTCACACGGAAATTCCGTCGCTATGAAATACGGGTACTGTGTGTTCTAAGACATTTCCTTCTAAATCGAGTAACGTTTCTATGGAAACGACAGGATTTTCTTTTGGGATACGACAATCTCATTTCCGATCCACTAATCCTTCTTTACTGCATCCCTCACTCCCACACATTGACGAATTCACACGGAAATTCCGTCGCAATGAAATACGAGTACTATGTGTTCTAAGACATTTACTTCTAAATCGAGTAACGTTTCTATGGAAACGACAGGATTTTCTTTTGGGATACGACAATCACATTTCCGATCCACTAATCCTTGTTTACTGCATCCCTCACTCCCAAACATTAACGAATTCACACGGAAATTCCGTCGCTATGAAATACTATGTGTTCCAAGACATTCCCTTCCAAATCGAGTAACGTTTCTATGGAAATGACAGGATTTTCTTTTGGGATACGACAATCTCATTTCCGATCCACTAATCCTTCTTTACTGCATCCCTCACTCCCACACATTGACGAATTCACACGGAAATTCCGTCGCTATGTGTTCTAAGACAGTTCCTTCTAAATCGAGTAACGCTTCTATGGAAACGACAGGATTTTCTTTTGGGATACGACAATCACATTTCCGATCCACTAATCCTTCTTTACTGCATCCCTCACTCCCAAACAATGACGAATTCACACGGAAATTGCGTCGCTATGTAATACTATGTGTTCTAAGACATTTCCTTCTAAATCGAGTAACGTTTCTATGGAAAGGACAGGATTTTCTTTTGGGATACGACAATCACATTTCCGATCCACTAGTCCTTCTTTACTGTATCCCTCACTCCCACACATTGACGAATTCACACGGAAATTCCGTCCCTATGAAATACGAGTACTATGTGTTCTAAGACATTTCCTTCTAAATCGAGTAACGTTTCTATGGAAACGACAGGATTTTCTTTTGGGATACGACAATCTCATTTCCGATCCACTAATCCTTCTTTACTGCATCCCTCACTCCCACACATTGACGAATTCACACGGAAATTCCGTCGCCATGAAAAACGAGTACTATGTGTTCTAAGACATTTCCTTCTAAATCGAGTAACGTTTCTATGGAAACGACAGGATTTTCTTTTGGGATACGACAATCTCATTTCCGAACCACTAATCCTCCTTTACTGCATCCCTCAATCCCACACATTGACGAATTCACACGGAAATTCCGTCGCCATGAAAAACGAGTACTATGTGTTCTAAGACATTTCCTTCTAATTCGAGTAACGTTCCTATGGAAACGACAGGATTTTCTTTTGGGATTCGACAAGCACATTTCCGATCCACTAATCCTTCTTTACTGCATCCCTCACTCCCAAACATTGACGAATTCACACGGAAATTGCGTCGCTATGAAATACTATGTGTTCTAAGACATTTCCTTCCAAATCGAGTAACGTTTCTATGGAAACGATAGGATTTTCTTTTGGGATACGACAATCTCATTTCCGATCCACTAATCCATCTTTACTGCATCCCTCACTCCCACACATTGACGAATTAACACGGAAATTGCGTCGCTATGAAATACTATGTGTTCTAAGACATTTCCTTCTAAATCGAGTAACGTTTCTATGGAAACGACAGGATTTTCTTTTGGGATACGACAATCCCATTTCCGATCCACTAATCCTTCTTTACTGCATCCCTCACTCCCAAACATTGACGAATTCACACGGGAATTGCGTCGATATGAAATACGAGTACTATGTGTTCTACGACATTTCCTTCTAAATCGAGTAACGTTTCTATGGAAACGACAGGATTTTCTTTTCGGATACGACAATCTCATTTCCGATCCACTAATCCTTCTTTACTGCATCCCTCACTCCCACACATTGACGAATTCACACGGAAATTCCGTCGCTATGAAATACGAGTACTATGTGTTCTAAGACAATTCCTTCTAAATCGAGTAACGTTTCTATGGAAACGACAGGATTTTCTTTTGGGATACGACAATCACATCTCCGATCCACTAATCCTTCTTTACTGCATCCCTCACTAACAAACATTGACGAATTTACACGGAAATTGCGTCGCAATGAAATACTATGTGTTCTAAGACATTTCCTTCTAAATCGAGTAACGTTTCTATGGAAACGACAGGATTTTCTTTTGGGATACGACAATCTCATTTCCGATCCACTAATCCTTCTTTACTCCATCCCTCACTCCCACACACTGACGTACTCACACGGAAATTGTGATGCTATGAAATACGAGTACTATGTGTTCTAAGACATTTCCTTCTAAATCGAGTAACGTTTCTATGGAAACGACATGATTTTCTTTTGGGATACGACAATCACATTTCCGATCCACTAATCCTCTTTTACTGCATCCCTCACTCCCAAACATTGACGAATTCACACGGAAATTGCGTCGCTATGAAATACTATGTGTTCTAAGACATTTCCTTCTAAGTCAAGTAACGTTTCTATGGAAACGACAGGATTTTCTTTTGGGATACGACAATCTCATTTCCGAACCACTAATCCTTCTTTACTGCATCCCTCACTCCCAAACATTGACGAATTCACAAGGAAATTGCGCCGCTATGAAATACTATGTGTTCTAAGACATTTCATTCTACATCGAGTAACGTTTCTATGGAAACGACAGGATTTTCTTTTGGGAAACGACGATTACATTTCCGATCCACTAATCCTTCTTTACTGCATACCTCACTCCCACACATTGACGAATTCACACGGTAATTCCGTCGCTATGAAATACGAGTACTATGTGTTCTAAGACATTTCCTTCTAAATCGAGTAACGTTTCTATGGAAACGACAGGATTTTCTTTTGGGATACGACAATCTCATTTCCGATCCACTAATCCTTCTTTACTCCATCCCTCACTCCCACACATTGACGTACTCACACGGAAATTGTGTCGCTAAGAAATACGAGTACTATGTGTTCTAAGACATTTCCTTCTAAATCGAGTAACGTTTCTATGGAAACGACAGGATTTTCTTTTGGGATACGACAATCACATTTCCGATCCACTAATCCTTCTTTACTGCATCCCTCACTCCCAAACATTGACGAATTCACACGGAAATTGCGTCGCTATGAAATACTATGTGTTCTAAAACATTTCCTTCTAAATCGAGTAACGTTTCTATGGAAACGACAGGATTTTCTTTTGGGATACGACAATCTCATTTCCGATACACTAATCCTTCTTTACTGCATCCCTCACTCCCAAACATTGACGAATTCACACGGAAATTGCGTCGCTATGAAATACTATCTTTTCTAATACATTTCTTTCTAAATCAAGTAACGTTTCTATGGTAACGACAGGATTTTCTTTTGGGATACGACAATCACATTTCCGATCCACTAATCCTTCTTTACTCCATCCCTCACTCCCAAACATTGACGAATTCACACGGAAATTGCGTCGCTATGAAATACTATGAGTTCTAAGACATTTCCTTCTAAATCGAGTAACGTTTCTATGGAAACGACTCGATTTTCTTTTGGGATACAACAATCACATTTCCGATCCACTAATCCTTCTTTACTGCATCCCGCACTCCCAAACATTGACGAATTCACACGGAAATTGCGTCGCTATGAAATACTATGTGTTCTAAGTCATTTCCTTCTAAATCGAGTAACGTTTCTATGGAAACGACATAATTTTCTTTTGGGATACGACAATCACATTTCCGATCCACTAATCCTTCTTTACTGCATCCCTCACTCCCACACATTGATGAATTCACACGGAAATTCCGTCGCTATGAAATACGAGTACTATGTGTTCTAAGACATTTCCTTCTAAATCGAGTAACGTTTCTATGGAAACGACAGGATTTTCTTTTGGTATACGACAATCACATTTCCGATCCACTAATCCTTCTTTACTGCATCCCTCACTCCCAAACATTGACGAATTCACACGGAAATTGCGTCGCTATGAAATACTATTTGTTCTAAGACATTTCCTTCTAAATCGAGTAACGTTTCTATGGAAACGACAGGATTTTCTTTTTGAAACGACAATCTCATTTCCGATCCACTAATCCTTCTTTACTGCATCCCTCACTCCCACACATTGACGAATTCACACGGAAATTCCGTCTCTATGAAATACGAGTACTATGTGTTCTAAGACATTTCCTTCTAAATCGAGTATCGTTTCTATGGAAACGACAGGATTTTCTTTTGGGAGACGACAATCTCATTTCCGATCCACTAATCCTTCTTTACTGCATCCCCCACTCCCAAACATTGACGAATTCACACGGAAATTCCGTCGCTATGAGATACGGGTACTATGTGTTCTAAGACATTTCCTTCTAAATCGAGTAACGTTTCTATGGAAACGACAGGATTTTCTTTTGGGATACACAATCACATTTCCGATCCACTAATCCTTCTTTACTGCATCCCCCACTCCCACACATTGACGAAATCACACGGAAATTCCGTCGCCATGAAATACGAGTACTATGAGTTCTAAGACATTTCCTTCTAAATCGAGTAACGTTTCTATGGAAACGACAGGATTTTCTTTTGGGATACGACAATCTCATTTCCGATCCACTAATCCTTCTTTACTGCATCCCTCACTCCCACACATTGACGAATGCACTCGGAAATTCCGTCGCAATGAAATACGAGTACTATGTGTTCTAAGACATTTACTTCTAAATCGAGTAATGTTTCTATGGAAACGACAGGATTTTCTTTTGGGATACGACAATCACATTTCCGATCCACTAATCCTTCTTTACTCCATCCCTCACCCCCCAACATTGACGAATTCACACGGAAATTGCGTCGCTATGAAATACTATGTGTTCTAAGACATTTCCTTCTAAATCGAGTAACGTTTCTATGGAAACGACAGGATTTTCTTTTGGGATACGACAATCACGTTTCCGATCCACTAATCCTTCTTTACTGCATCCCTCACTCCCAAACATTGACAAATTCACACGGAAATTGCGTCGCTATAAGATACTATGTGTTCTAAGACATTTCCTTCTAAATCGAGTAACGTTTCTATGGAAACGACGGGATTTTCTTTTGGGATACGACAAACTCATTTCCGATCCACTAATCCTTCTTTACTGCATCCCTCACTCCCACACATTGACGAATTCACACGGAAATTTCGTCGCTATGAATTACTTAGGGTTCTATGACTTCTCCTTCGAAATCAAGTAACTTTTCTATGGAAACGACAGGACTTTTTTTTGGGATACGACAATCTCATTTCCGATCCACTAATGCTTCTTTACTGCATCCCTCACTCCCACACATTGACGAATTCACACGGAAATTGCGTCGCTATGAAATACTATGTGTTCTAAGACATTTCCTTCTAAATCGAGTAACGTTTCTATGGAAACGACAGGATTTTCTTTTGGGAGACGACAATCTCATTTGCGATCCACTAATCCTTCTTTACTGCATCCCTCACTCCCAAACATTGACGAATTCACACGGAAATTCCGTCGCTGTGAAATACGGGTACTATGTGTTCTAAGACATTTCCTTCTAAATCGAGTAACGTTTCTATGGAAACGACAGGATTTTCTTTTGGGATACGACAATCACATTTCCGATCCACTAATCCTTCTTTACTGCATCCCTCACTCCCAAACATTGAGGAATTCACACGGAAATTCCGTCGCTATGAAATACGGGTACTATGTGTTCTAAGACATTTCCTTCTAAATCGAGTAACGTTTCTATCGAAACGACAGGATTTTCTTTTGGGATACGACAATCTCATTTCCGATCCACTAAACCTTCTTTACTGCATACCTCACTCCCATACATTGACGAATTCACACGGAAATTCCGTCGCTATGAAATACGGGTACTATGTGTTCTAAGACATTTCCTTCTAAATCGAGTAACGATTCTATGGAAACGACAGGATTTTCTTTTGGGATACGACAATCACATTTCCGATCCACTAATCCTTCTTTACTGCATCCCTCACTCCCACACATTGACGAATTCACACGGAAATTCCGTCGCTATGAAATACGAGTACTATGAGTTCTAGGACATTTCTTTCTAAATCGAGTAACGTTTCTATGGAAACGACAGGATTTTCTTTTGGGATACGACAATCTCATTTCCGATCCACTAATCCTTCTTTACTGCATCCCTCACTCCCTCACATTGACGAATTCACACGGAAATTCCGTCGCAATGAAATACGAGTACTATGTGTTCTAAGACATTTACTTCTAAATCGAGTAACGTTTCTATGGAAACGACAGGATTTTCTTTTGGTATACGACAATCACATTTCCGATCCACTAATCCTTCTTTACTGCATCCCTCACTCCCAAACATTGACGAATTCACACGGAAATTCCGTCGCTATGAAATACGAGTACTATGTGTTCTAAGACATTTCCTTCTAAATCGAGTAACGTTTCTATGGAAACGACGGGATTTTCTTTTGGGATACGACAAACTCATTCCCGATCCACTAATCCTTCTTTACTGCATCCCTCACTCCCACACATTGACGAATTCACACGGAAATTTCGTCGCTATGAATTACTTAGGGTTCTATGACTTCTCCTTCGAAATCAAGTAACTTTTCTATGGAAACGACAGGACTTTTTTTGGGATACGACAATCTCATTTCCGATCCACTAATGCTTCTTTACTGCATCCCTCACTCCCACACATTGACGAATTCACACGGAAATTGCGTCGCTATGAAATACTATGTGTTCTAAGACATTTCCTTCTAAATCGAGTAACGTTTCTATGGAAACGACAGGATTTTCTTTTGGGAGACGACAATCTGATTTCCGATCCACTAATCCATCTTTACTGCATCCCTCACTCCCAAACATTGACGAATCCACACGGAAATTGCATCGCTATGAAATACAATGTGTTCTAAGACATTTCCTTCTAAATCGAGTAACGTTTCTATGGAAACGACATAATTTTCTTTTGGGATACGACAATCACATTTCCGATCCACTAATCCTTCTTTACTGCATCCCTCACTCCCACACATTGATGAATTCACACGGAAATTCCGTCGCTATGAAATACGAGTACTATGTGTTCTAAGACATTTCCTTCTAAATCGAGTAACGTTTCTATGGAATCGACAGGATTTTCTTTTGGGATACGACAATCACATTTCCGATCCACTAATCCTTCTTTACTGCATCCCTCACTCCCAAACATTGACGAATTCACACGGAAATTCCGTCGCTATGAAATACGGGTACTATGTGTTCTAAGACATTTCCTTCTAAATCGAGTAACGTTTCTATGGAAACGACAGGATTTTCTTTTGGGATACGACAATCACATTTCCGATCCACTAATCCTTCTTTACTGCATCCCCCACTCCCACACATTGACGAAATCACACGGAAATTCCGTCGCCATGAAATACGAGTACTATGAGTTCTAAGACATTTCCTTCTAAATCGAGTAACGTTTCTATGGAAACGACAGGATTTTCTTTTGGGATACGACAATCTCATTTGCGATCCACTAATCCTTCTTTACTGCATCCCTCACTCCCACACATTGACGAATGCACACGGAAATTCCGTCGCAATGAAATACGAGTACTATGTGTTCTAAGACATTTACTTCTATATCGAGTAACGTTTCTATGGAAACGACAGGATTTTCTTTTGGGATACGACAATCACATTTCCGATCCACTAATCCTTCTTTACTCCATCCCTCACCATCCAACATTGACGAATTCACACGGAAATTGCGTCGCTATGAAATACTATGTGTTCTAAGACATTTCCTTCTAAATCGAGTAACGTTTCTATGGAAACGACAGGATTTTCTTTTGGGATACGACAATCACGTTTCCGATCCACTAATCCTTCTTTACTGCATCCCTCACTCCCAAACATTGACAAATTCACACGGAAATTGCGTCGCTATAAGATACTATGTGTTCTAAGACATTTCCTTCTAAATCGAGTAACGTTTCTATGGAAACGACGGGATTTTCTTTTGGGATACGACAAACTCATTTCCGATCCTCTAATCCTTCTTTACTGCATCCCTCACTCCCACACATTGACGAATTCACACGGAAATTTCGTCGCTATGAATTACTTAGGGTTCTATGACTTCTCCTTCGAAATCAAGTAACTTTTCTATGGAAACGACAGGACTTTTTTTTGGGATACGACATTCTCATTTCCGATCCACTAATGCTTCTTTACTGCATCCCTCACTCCCACACATTGACGAATTCACACGGAAATTGCGTCGCTATGAAATACTATGTGTTCTAAGACATTTCCTTCTAAATCGAGTAACGTTTCTATGGATACGACAGGATTTTCTTTTGGGAGACGACAATCTCATTTCCGATCCACTAATCCTTCTTTACTGCATCCCTCACTCCCAAACATTGACGAATTCACACGGAAATTCCGTCGCTATGAAATACGGGTACTGTGTGTTCTAAGACATTTCCTTCTAAATCGAGTAACGTTTCTATCGAAACGACAGGATTTTCTTTTGGGATACGACAATCTCATTTCCGATCCACTAAACCTTCTTTACTGCATACCTCACTCCCATACATTGACGAATTCACACGGAAATTCCGTCGCTATGAAATACGGGTACTATGTGTTCTAAGACATTTCCTTCTAAATCGAGTAACGATTCTATGGAAACGACAGGATTTTCTTTTGGGATACGACAATCACATTTCCGATCCACTAATCCTCCTTTACTGCATCCCTCACTCCCACACATTGACGAATTCACACGGAAATTCCGTCGCTATGAAATACGAGTACTATGAGTTCTAGGACATTTCTTTCTAAATCGAGTAACGTTTCTATGGAAACGACAGGATTTTCTTTTGGGATACGACAATCTCATTTCCGATCCACTAATCCTTCTTTACTGCATCCCTCACTCCCTCACATTGACGAATTCACACGGAAATTCCGTCGCAATGAAATACGAGTACTATGTGTTCTAAGACATTTACTTCTAAATCGAGTAACGTTTCTATGGAAACGACAGGATTTTCTTTTGGTATACGACAATCACATTTCCGATCCACTAATCCTTCTTTACTGCATCCCTCACTCCCAAACATTGACGAATTCACACGGAAATTCCGTCGCTATGAAATACGAGTACTATGTGTTCTAAGACATTTCCTTCTAAATCGAGTAACGTTTCTATGGAAACGACGGGATTTTCTTTTGGGATACGACAAACTCATTCCCGATCCACTAATCCTTCTTTACTGCATCCCTCACTCCCACACATTGACGAATTCACACGGAAATTTCGTCGCTATGAATTACTTAGGGTTCTATGACTTCTCCTTCGAAATCAAGTAACTTTTCTATGGAAACGACAGGACTTTTTTTTGGGATACGACAATCTCATTTCCGATCCACTAATGCTTCTTTACTGCATCCCTCACTCCCACACATTGACGAATTCACACGGAAATTGCGTCGCTATGAAATACTATGTGTTCTAAGACATTTCCTTCTAAATCGAGTACCGTTTCTATGGAAACGACAGGATTTTCTTTTGGGATACGACAATCTCATTTCCGATCCACTAATCCTTCTTTACTGCATCCCTCACTCCCAAACATTGACGAATTCACACGGAAATTGCATCGCTATGAAATACAATGTGTTCTAAGACATTTCCTTCTAAATCGAGTAACGTTTCTATGGAAACGACATAATTTTCTTTTGGGATACGACAATCACATTTCCGATCCACTAATCCTTCTTTACTGCATCCCTCACTCCCACACATTGATGAATTCACACGGAAATTCCGTCGCTATGAAATACGAGTACTATGTGTTCTAAGACATTTCCTTCTAAATCGAGTAACGTTTCTATGGAAACGACAGGATTTTCTTTTGGGATACGACAATCACATTTCCGATCCACTAATCCTTCTTTACTGCATCCCTCACTCCCAAACATTGACGAATTCACACGGAAATTCCGTCGCTATGAAATACGGGTACTATGTGTTCTAAGACATTTCCTTCTAAATCGAGTAACGTTTCTATGGAAACGACAGGATTTTCTTTTGGGATACGACAATCACATTTCCGATCCACTAATCCTTCTTTACTGCATCCCCCACTCCCACACATTGACGAAATCACACGGAAATTCCGTCGCCATGAAATACGAGTACTATGAGTTCTAAGACATTTCCTTCTAAATCGAGTAACGTTTCTATGGAAACGACAGGATTTTCTTTTGGGATACGACAATCTCATTTGCGATCCACTAATCCTTCTTTACTGCATCCCTCACTCCCACACATTGACGAATGCACACGGAAATTCCGTCGCAATGAAATACGAGTACTATGTGTTCTAAGACATTTACTTCTAAATCGAGTAACGTTTCTATGGAAACGACAGGATTTTCTTTTGGGATACGACAATCACATTTCCGATCCACTAATCCTTCTTTACTCCATCCCTCACCCCCCAACATTGACGAATTCACACGGAAATTGCGTCGCTATGAAATACTACGTGTTCTAAGACATTTCCTTCTAAATCGAGTAACGTTTCTATGGAAACGACAGGATTTTCTTTTGGGATACGACAATCACGTTTCCGATCCACTAATCCTTCTTTACTGCATCCCTCACTCCCAAACACTGACAAATTCACACGGAAATTGCGTCGCTATAAGATACTATGTGTTCTAAGACATTTCCTTCTAAATCGAGTAACGTTTCTATGGAAACGACGGGATTTTCTTTTGGGATACGACAAACTCATTTCCGATCCACTAATCCTTCTTTACTGCATCCCTCACTCCCACACATTGACGAATTCACACGGAAATTTCGTCGCTATGAATTACTTAGGGTTCTATGACTTCTCCTTCGAAATCAAGTAACTTTTCTATGGAAACGACAGGACTTTTTTTTGGGATACGACATTCTCATTTCCGATCCACTAATGCTTCTTTACTGCATCCCTCACTCCCACACATTGACGAATTCACACGGAAATTGCGTCGCTATGAAATACTATGTGTTCTAAGACATTTCCTTCTAAATCGAGTAACGTTTCTATGGATACGACAGGATTTTCTTTTGGGAGACGACAATCTCATTTCCGATCCACTAATCCTTCTTTACTGCATCCCTCACTCCCAAACATTGACGAATTCACACGGAAATTCCGTCGCTATGAAATACGGGTACTATGTGTTCTAAGACATTTCCTTCTAAATCGAGTAACGTTTCTATGGAAACGACAGGATTTTCTTTTGGGATACGACAATCACATTTCCGATCCACTAATCCTTCTTTACTGCATCCCTCACTCCCAAACATTGACGAATTCACACGGAAATTCCGTCGCTATGAAATTCGGGTACTATGTGTTCTAAGACATTTCCTTCTAAATCGAGTAACGTTTCTATCGAAACGACAGGATTTTCTTTTGGGATACGACAATCTCATTTCCGATCCACTAAACCTTCTTTACTGCATACCTCACTCCCATACATTGACGAATTCACACGGAAATTCCGTCGCTATGAAATACGGGTACTATGTGTTCTAAGACATTTCCTTCTAAATCGAGTAACGATTCTATGGAAACGACAGGATTTTCTTTTGGGATACGACAATCACATTTCCGATCCACTAATCCTTCTTTACTGCATCCCTCACTCCCACACATTGACGAATTCACACGGAAATTCCGTCGCTATGAAATACGAGTACTATGAGTTCTAGGACATTTCTTTCTAAATCGAGTAACGTTTCTATGGAAACGACAGGATTTTCTTTTGGGATACGACAATCTCATTTCCGATCCACTAATCCTTCTTTACTGCATCCCTCACTCCCTCACATTGACGAATTCACACGGAAATTCCGTCGCAATGAAATACGAGTACTATGTGTTCTAAGACATTTACTTCTAAATCGAGTAACGTTTCTATGGAAACGACAGGATTTTCTTTTGGTATACGTTAATCACATTTCCGATCCACTAATCCTTCTTTACTGCATCCCTCACTCCCAAACATTGACGAATTCACACGGAAATTCCGTCGCTATGAAATACTATGTGTTCCAAGACATTTCCTTCCAAATCGAGTAACGTTTCTATGGAAACGACAGGATTTTCTTTTGGGATACGACAATCTCATTTCCGATCCACTAATCCTTCTTTACTGCATCCCTCACTCCCAAACATTAACGAATTCACACGGAAATTGCGTCGCTATGAAATACTATGTGTTCCAAGACATTTCCTTCTAAATCGAGTAACGTTTCTATGGAAACGACAGGTATTTCTTTTGGGATACGACAATCTCATTTCCGATCCACTAATCCTTCTTTACTGCATCCCTCACTCCCACACATTGACGAAATCACACCGAAATTCCGTCGCTATGAAATACGAGTACTATGTGTTCTAAGACAGTTCCTTCTAAATCGAGTAACGCTTCTATGGAAACGACAGGATTTTCTTTTGGTATACGACAATCACATTTCCGATCCACTAATCCTTCTTTACTGCATCCCTCACTCCCAAACATTGACGAATTCACACGGAAACTGCGTCGCTATGAAATACTATGTGTTCTAAGACATTTCCTTCTAAATCGAGTAACGTTTCTATGGAAACGACAGGATTTTCTTTTGGGATACGACAATCTCATTTCCGATCCACTAATCCTTCTTTACTGCATCCCTCACTCCCACACATTGACGAATTCACACGGAAATTGCGTCGATATGAAATACGAGTACTATGAGTTCTAGGACATTTCTTTCTAAATCGAGTAACGTTTCTATGGAAACGACAGGATTTTCTTTTGGGATACGACAATCTCATTTCCGATCCACTAATCCGTCTTTACTGCATCCCTCACTCCCTCACATTGACGAATTCACACGGAAATTCCGTCGCAATGAAATACGAGTACTATGTGTTCTAAGACATTTACTTCTAAATCGAGTAACGTTTCTATGGAAACGACAGGATTTTCTTTTGGTATACGACAATCACATTTCCGATCCACTAATCCTTCTTTACTGCATCCCTCACTCCCAAACATTGACGAAATCACACGGAAATTCCGTCGCTATGAAATACTATGTGTTCCAAGACATTTCCTTCCAAATCGAGTAACGTTTCTATGGAAACGACAGGATTTTCTTTTGGGATACGACAATCTCATTTCCGATCCACTAATCCTTCTTTACTGCATCCCTCACTCCCAAACATTGACGAATTCACACGGAAATTGCGTCGCTATGAAATACTATGTGTTCCAAGACATTTCCTTCTAAATCGAGTAACGTTTCTATGGAAACGACAGGTATTTCTTTTGGGATACGACAATCTCATTTCCGATCCACTAATCCTTCTTTACTGCATCCCTCACTCCCAAACATTGACGAAATCACACGGAAATTCCGTCGCTATGAAATACGAGTACTATGTGTTCTAAGACAGTTCCTTCTAAATCGAGTAACGCTTCTATGGAAACGACAGGATTTTCTTTTGGGATACGACAATCACATTTCCGATCCACTAATCCTTCTTTACTGCATCCCTCACTCCCAAACATTGACGAATTCACACGGAAAATGCGTCGCTATGAAATACTATGTGTTCTAAGACATTTCCTTCTAAATCGAGTAACGTTTCTATGGAAACGACAGGATTTTCTTTTTTGATACGTCAATCTCATTTCCGATCCACTAATCCTTCTTTACTGCATCCCTCACTCCCACACATTGACGATTTCACACGGAAATTGCGTCGCTATGAAATACGAGTACTATGTGTTCTTAGACATTTCCTTCTAAATCGAGTAACGTTTCTATGGAAACGACAGGATTTTCTTTTGGGATACGACAATCACATTTCCGATCCACTAGTCCTTCTTTACTGTATCCCTCACTCCCACACATTGACGAATTCACACGGAAATTCCGTCGCTATGAAATACGAGTACTATGAGTTCTAAGACATTTCCTTCTAAATCGAGTAACGTTTCTATGGAAACGACAGGATTTTCTTTTGGGATACGACAATCTCATTTCCGATCCACTAATTCTTCTTTACTGCATCCCTCACTCCCACACATTGACGAATTCACACGGAAATTCCGTCGCTATGAAAAACGAGTACTATGTGTTCTAAGACATTTCCTTCTAAATCGAGTAACGTTCCTATGGAAACGCCAGGATTTTCTTTTGGGATTCGACAATCACATTTCCGATCCACTAATCCTTCTTTACTGCATCCCTCACTCCCAAACATTGACGAATTCACACGGAAACTGCGTCGCAATGAAATACTATGTGTTCTAAGACATTTCCTTCTAAATCGAGTAACGTTTCTATGGAAACGACAGGATTTTCTTTTGGGATACGACAATCTCATTTCCGATCCACTAATCCTTCTTTACTGCATCCCTCACTCCCACACATTGACGAATTCACACGGAAATTGCGTCGCTATGAAATACGAGTACTATGTGTTCTAAGACATTTCCTTCTAAATCGAGTAACGTTTCTATGGAAACGACAGGATTTTCTTTTGGGATACGACAATCACATTTCCGATCCACTAATCCTTCTTTACTGCATCCCTCACTACCACACATTGACGAATTCACACGGAAATTGCGTCGCTATGTAATACGAGTACTATGTGTTCTAAGACATTTCCTTCTAAATCGAGTAACGTTCCTATGGAAACGACAGGATTTTCTTTTGGGATTCGACAATCACATTTCCGATCCACTAATCCTTCTTTACTGCATCCCTCACTCCCAAACATTGACGAATTCACACGGAAACTGCGTCGCTATGAAATACTATGTGTTCTAAGACATTTCCTTCTAAATCGAGTAACGTTTCTATGGAAACGACAGGATTTTCTTTTGGGATACGACAATCACATTTCCGATCCACTAATCCTTCTTTACTGCATCCCTCACTCCCAAACATTGACGAATTCACACGGAAATTGCGTCGCTATGAAATACTATGTGTTCTAAGACATTTCCTTCTAAATCGAGTAACGTTCCTATGGAAACGACAGGATTTTCTTTTGGGATTCGACAATCACATTTCCGATCCACTAATCCTTCTTTACTGCATCCCTCACTCCCAAACATTGACGAATTCACACGGAAACTGCGTCGCTATGAAAAACTATGTGTTCTAAGACATTTCCTTCTAAATCGAGTAACGTTTCTATGGAAACGACAGGATTTTCTTTTGGGATACGACAATCACATTTCCGATCCACTAATCCTTCTTTACTGCATCCCTCACTCCCAAACATTGACGAATTCACACGGAAATTCCGTCGCTATGAAATAAGAGTACTATGTGTTCTAAGACATTTCCGTCTAAATCGAGTAACGTTTCTATGGAAACGACAGGATTTTCTATTGGGATACGACAATCACATTTCCGAACCACTAATCCTTCTTTACTGCATCCCTCACTCCCACACATTGACGAATTCACACGGAAATTCCGTCGCTATGAATTACTATGGGTTTTATGACTTCTCCTTCTAAATCAAGTAACGTTTCTATGGAAACGACAGGACTTTTGTTTGGGATACGACAATCTCATTTCCGATCCACTAATCCTTCTTTACTGCATTCCTCACTCCCAAACATTGACGAATTCACACGGAAATTGCGTCGTTATGAAATACTATGTGTTCTAAGACATTTCCTTCTAAATCGAGTAACGTTTCTACGGAAACGACAGGATTTTCTTTTGGGATACGACAATCTCATTTCCGATCCACTAACCCTTCTTTACTGCATCCCTCACTCCCAAACATTGACGAATTCACACGGAAATTGCGTCGCTATGAAATACGAGTACTATGTGTTCTAAGACATTTCCTTCTAAATCGAGTAACGTTTCTATGGAAACGACAGGATTTTCTTTTGGGATACGACAATCACATTTCCGATCCACTAATCCTTCTTTACTGCATCCCTCACTCCCAAACATTGACGAATTCACACGGAAATTCCGTCGCTATGAAATACGGGTACTATGTGTTCTAAGACATTTCCTTCTAAATCGAGTAACGTTTCTATGGAAACGACAGGATTTTCTTTTGGGATACGACAATCACATTTCCGAACCACTAATCCTTCTTTACTGCATCCCTCACTCCCAAACATTGACGAATTCACACGGAAATTGCGTCGCTATGAAATACTATGTGTTCTAAGACATTTCCTTCTAAATCGAGTAACGTTCCTATGGAAACGACAGGATTTTCTTTTGGGATTCGACAATCACATTTCCGATCCACTAATCCTTCTTTACTGCATCCCTCACTCCCAAACATTGACGAATTCACACGGAAATTGCGTCGCTATGAAATACTATGTGTTCTAAGACATTTCCTTCTAAATCGAGTAACGTTCCTATGGAAACGACAGGATTTTCTTTTGGGATTCGACAATCACATTTCCGAACCACTAATCCTTCTTTACTGCATCCCTCACTCCCACACATTGACGAATTCACACGGAAATTTCGTCGCTATGAATTACTTAGGGTTCTATGACTTCTCCTTCGAAATCAAGTAACTTTTCTATGGAAACGACAGGACTTTTTTTTGGGATACGACATTCTCATTTCCGATCCACTAATGCTTCTTTACTGCATCCCTCACTCCCACACATTGACGAATTCACACGGAAATTGCGTCGCTATGAAATACTATGTGTTCTAAGACATTTCCTTCTAAATCGAGTAACGTTTCTATGGATACGACAGGATTTTCTTTTGGGAGACGACAATCTCATTTCCGATCCACTAATCCTTCTTTACTGCATCCCTCACTCCCAAACATTGACGAATTCACACGGAAATTCCGTCGCTATGAAATACGGGTACTATGTGTTCTAAGACATTTCCTTCTAAATCGAGTAACGTTTCTATGGAAACGACAGGATTTTCTTTTGGGATACGACAATCACATTTCCGATCCACTAATCCTTCTTTACTGCATCCCTCACTCCCAAACATTGACGAATTCACACGGAAATTCCGTCGCTATGAAATTCGGGTACTATGTGTTCTAAGACATTTCCTTCTAAATCGAGTAACGTTTCTATCGAAACGACAGGATTTTCTTTTGGGATACGACAATCTCATTTCCGATCCACTAAACCTTCTTTACTGCATACCTCACTCCCATACATTGACGAATTCACACGGAAATTCCGTCGCTATGAAATACGGGTACTATGTGTTCTAAGACATTTCCTTCTAAATCGAGTAACGATTCTATGGAAACGACAGGATTTTCTTTTGGGATACGACAATCACATTTCCGATCCACTAATCCTTCTTTACTGCATCCCTCACTCCCACACATTGACGAATTCACACGGAAATTCCGTCGCTATGAAATACGAGTACTATGAGTTCTAGGACATTTCTTTCTAAATCGAGTAACGTTTCTATGGAAACGACAGGATTTTCTTTTGGGATACGACAATCTCATTTCCGATCCACTAATCCTTCTTTACTGCATCCCTCACTCCCTCACATTGACGAATTCACACGGAAATTCCGTCGCAATGAAATACGAGTACTATGTGTTCTAAGACATTTACTTCTAAATCGAGTAACGTTTCTATGGAAACGACAGGATTTTCTTTTGGTATACGTTAATCACATTTCCGATCCACTAATCCTTCTTTACTGCATCCCTCACTCCCAAACATTGACGAATTCACACGGAAATTCCGTCGCTATGAAATACTATGTGTTCCAAGACATTTCCTTCCAAATCGAGTAACGTTTCTATGGAAACGACGGGATTTTCTTTTGGGATACGACAAACTCATTTCCGATCCACTAATCCTTCTTTACCGCATCCCTCACTCCCACACATTGACGAATTCACACGGAAATTTCGTCGCTATGAATTACTTAGGGTTCTATGACTTCTCCTTCGAAATCAAGTAACTTTTCTATGGAAACGACAGGACTTTTTTTTGGGATACGACATTCTCATTTCCGATCCACTAATGCTTCTTTACTGCATCCCTCACTCCCACACATTGACGAATTCACACGGAAATTGCGTCGCTATGAAATACTATGTGTTCTAAGACATTTCCTTCTAAATCGAGTAACGTTTCTATGGATACGACAGGATTTTCTTTTGGGAGACGACAATCTCATTTCCGATCCACTAATCCTTCTTTACTGCATCCCTCACTCCCAAACATTGACGAATTCACACGGAAATTCCGTCGCTATGAAATACGGGTACTATGTGTTCTAAGACATTTCCTTCTAAATCGAGTAACGTTTCTATGGAAACGACAGGATTTTCTTTTGGGATACGACAATCACATTTCCGATCCACTAATCCTTCTTTACTGCATCCCTCACTCCCAAACATTGACGAATTCACACGGAAATTCCGTCGCTATGAAATTCGGGTACTATGTGTTCTAAGACATTTCCTTCTAAATCGAGTAACGTTTCTATCGAAACGACAGGATTTTCTTTTGGGATACGACAATCTCATTTCCGATCCACTAAACCTTCTTTACTGCATACCTCACTCCCATACATTGACGAATTCACACGGAAATTCCGTCGCTATGAAATACGGGTACTATGTGTTCTAAGACATTTCCTTCTAAATCGAGTAACGATTCTATGGAAACGACAGGATTTTCTTTTGGGATACGACAATCACATTTCCGATCCACTAATCCTTCTTTACTGCATCCCTCACTCCCACACATTGACGAATTCACACGGAAATTCCGTCGCTATGAAATACGAGTACTATGAGTTCTAGGACATTTCTTTCTAAATCGAGTAACGTTTCTATGGAAACGACAGGATTTTCTTTTGGGATACGACAATCTCATTTCCGATCCACTAACCCTTCTTTACTGCATCCCTCACTCCCTCACATTGACGAATTCACACGGAAATTCCGTCGCAATGAAATACGAGTACTATGTGTTCTAAGACATTTACTTCTAAATCGAGTAACGTTTCTATGGAAACGACAGGATTTTCTTTTGGTATACGTTAATCACATTTCCGATCCACTAATCCTTCTTTACTGCATCCCTCACTCCCAAACATTGACGAATTCACACGGAAATTCCGTCGCTATGAAATACTATGTGTTCCAAGACATTTCCTTCCAAATCGAGTAACGTTTCTATGGAAACGACAGGATTTTCTTTTGGGATACGACAATCTCATTTCCGATCCACTAATCCTTCTTTACTGCATAACTCACTCCCAAACATTAACGAATTCACACGGAAATTGCGTCGCTATGAAATACTATGTGTTCCAAGACATTTCCTTCTAAATCGAGTAACGTTTCTATGGAAACGACAGGTATTTCTTTTGGGATACGACAATCTCATTTCCGATCCACTAATCCTTCTTTACTGCATCCCTCACTCCCACACATTGACGAAATCACACCGAAATTCCGTCGCTATGAAATACGAGTACTATGTGTTCTAAGACAGTTCCTTCTAAATCGAGTAACGCTTCTATGGAAACGACAGGATTTTCTTTTGGTATACGACAATCACATTTCCGATCCACTAATCCTTCTTTACTGCATCCCTCACTCCCAAACATTGACGAATTCACACGGAAACTGCGTCGCTATGAAATACTATGTGTTCTAAGACATTTCCTTCTAAATCGAGTAACGTTTCTATGGAAACGACAGGATTTTCTTTTGGGATACGACAATCTCATTTCCGATCCACTAATCCTTCTTTACTGCATCCCTCACTCCCACACATTGACGAATTCACACGGAAATTGCGTCGATATGAAATACGAGTACTATGAGTTCTAGGACATTTCTTTCTAAATCGAGTAACGTTTCTATGGAAACGACAGGATTTTCTTTTGGGATACGACAATCTCATTTCCGATCCACTAATCCGTCTTTACTGCATCCCTCACTCCCTCACATTGACGAATTCACACGGAAATTCCGTCGCAATGAAATACGAGTACTATGTGTTCTAAGACATTTACTTCTAAATCGAGTAACGTTTCTATGGAAACGACAGGATTTTCTTTTGGTATACGACAATCACATTTCCGATCCACTAATCCTTCTTTACTGCATCCCTCACTCCCAAACATTGACGAAATCACACGGAAATTCCGTCGCTATGAAATACTATGTGTTCCAAGACATTTCCTTCCAAATCGAGTAACGTTTCTATGGAAACGACAGGATTTTCTTTTGGGATACGACAATCTCATTTCCGATCCACTAATCCTTCTTTACTGCATCCCTCACTCCCAAACATTGACGAATTCACACGGAAATTGCGTCGCTATGAAATACTATGTGTTCCAAGACATTTCCTTCTAAATCGAGTAACGTTTCTATGGAAACGACAGGTATTTCTTTTGGGATACGACAATCTCATTTCCGATCCACTAATCCTTCTTTACTGCATCCCTCACTCCCAAACATTGACGAAATCACACGGAAATTCCGTCGCTATGAAATACGAGTACTATGTGTTCTAAGACAGTTCCTTCTAAATCGAGTAACGCTTCTATGGAAACGACAGGATTTTCTTTTGGGATACGACAATCACATTTCCGATCCACTAATCCTTCTTTACTGCATCCCTCACTCCCAAACATTGACGAATTCACACGGAAAATGCGTCGCTATGAAATACTATGTGTTCTAAGACATTTCCTTCTAAATCGAGTAACGTTTCTATGGAAACGACAGGATTTTCTTTTTTGATACGTCAATCTCATTTCCGATCCACTAATCCTTCTTTACTGCATCCCTCACTCCCACACATTGACGATTTCACACGGAAATTGCGTCGCTATGAAATACGAGTACTATGTGTTCTTAGACATTTCCTTCTAAATCGAGTAACGTTTCTATGGAAACGACAGGATTTTCTTTTGGGATACGACAATCACATTTCCGATCCACTAGTCCTTCTTTACTGTATCCCTCACTCCCACACATTGACGAATTCACACGGAAATTCCGTCGCTATGAAATACGAGTACTATGAGTTCTAAGACATTTCCTTCTAAATCGAGTAACGTTTCTATGGAAACGACAGGATTTTCTTTTGGGATACGACAATCTCATTTCCGATCCACTAATTCTTCTTTACTGCATCCCTCACTCCCACACATTGACGAATTCACACGGAAATTCCGTCGCTATGAAAAACGAGTACTATGTGTTCTAAGACATTTCCTTCTAAATCGAGTAACGTTCCTATGGAAACGACAGGATTTTCTTTTGGGATTCGACAATCACATTTCCGATCCACTAATCCTTCTTTACTGCATCCCTCACTCCCAAACATTGACGAATTCACACGGAAACTGCGTCGCTATGAAATACTATGTGTTCTAAGACATTTCCTTCTAAATCGAGTAACGTTTCTATGGAAACGACAGGATTTTCTTTTGGGATACGACAATCTCATTTCCGATCCACTAATCCTTCTTTACTGCATCCCTCACTCCCACACATTGACGAATTCACACGGAAATTGCGTCGCTATGAAATACGAGTACTATGTGTTCTAAGACATTTCCTTCTAAATCGAGTAACGTTTCTATGGAAACGACAGGATTTTCTTTTGGGATACGACAATCACATTTCCGATCCACTAATCCTTCTTTACTGCATCCCTCACTACCACACATTGACGAATTCACACGGAAATTGCGTCGCTATGTAATACGAGTACTATGTGTTCTAAGACATTTCCTTCTAAATCGAGTAACGTTCCTATGGAAACGACAGGATTTTCTTTTGGGATTCGACAATCACATTTCCGATCCACTAATCCTTCTTTACTGCATCCCTCACTCCCAAACATTGACGAATTCACACGGAAACTGCGTCGCTATGAAATACTATGTGTTCTAAGACATTTCCTTCTAAATCGAGTAACGTTTCTATGGAAACGACAGGATTTTCTTTTGGGATACGACAATCACATTTCCGAACCACTAATCCTTCTTTACTGCATCCCTCACTCCCAAACATTGACGAATTCACACGGAAATTGCGTCGCTATGAAATACTATGTGTTCTAAGACATTTCCTTCTAAATCGAGTAACGTTCCTATGGAAACGACAGGATTTTCTTTTGGGATTCGACAATCACATTTCCGATCCACTAATCCTTCTTTACTGCATCCCTCACTCCCAAACATTGACGAATTCACACGGAAACTGCGTCGCTATGAAAAACTATGTGTTCTAAGACATTTCCTTCTAAATCGAGTAACGTTTCTATGGAAACGACAGGATTTTCTTTTGGGATACGACAATCACATTTCCGATCCACTAATCCTTCTTTACTGCATCCCTCACTCCCAAACATTGACGAATTCACACGGAAATTCCGTCGCTATGAAATAAGAGTACTATGTGTTCTAAGACATTTCCGTCTAAATCGAGTAACGTTTCTATGGAAACGACAGGATTTTCTATTGGGATACGACAATCACATTTCCGAACCACTAATCCTTCTTTACTGCATCCCTCACTCCCACACATTGACGAATTCACACGGAAATTCCGTCGCTATGAATTACTATGGGTTTTATGACTTCTCCTTCTAAATCAAGTAACGTTTCTATGGAAACGACAGGACTTCTGTTTGGGATACGACAATCTCATTTCCGATCCACTAATCCTTCTTTACTGCATTCCTCACTCCCAAACATTGACGAATTCACACGGAAATTGCGTCGTTATGAAATACTATGTGTTCTAAGACATTTCCTTCTAAATCGAGTAACGTTTCTACGGAAACGACAGGATTTTCTTTTGGGATACGACAATCTCATTTCCGATCCACTAACCCTTCTTTACTGCATCCCTCACTCCCAAACATTGACGAATTCACACGGAAATTGCGTCGCTATGAAATACGAGTACTATGTGTTCTAAGACATTTCCTTCTAAATCGAGTAACGTTTCTATGGAAACGACAGGATTTTCTTTTGGGATACGACAATCACATTTCCGATCCACTAATCCTTCTTTACTGCATCCCTCACTCCCAAACATTGACGAATTCACACGGAAATTCCGTCGCTATGAAATACGGGTACTATGTGTTCTAAGACATTTCCTTCTAAATCGAGTAACGTTTCTATGGAAACGACAGGATTTTCTTTTGGGATACGACAATCACATTTCCGAACCACTAATCCTTCTTTACTGCATCCCTCACTCCCAAACATTGACGAATTCACACGGAAATTGCGTCGCTATGAAATACTATGTGTTCTAAGACATTTCCTTCTAAATCGAGTAACGTTCCTATGGAAACGACAGGATTTTCTTTTGGGATTCGACAATCACATTTCCGATCCACTAATCCTTCTTTACTGCATCCCTCACTCCCAAACATTGACGAATTCACACGGAAATTGCGTCGCTATGAAATACTATGTGTTCTAAGACATTTCCTTCTAAATCGAGTAACGTTCCTATGGAAACGACAGGATTTTCTTTTGGGATTCGACAATCACATTTCCGAACCACTAATCCTTCTTTACTGCATCCCTCACTCCCACACATTGACGAATTCACACGGAAATTTCGTCGCTATGAATTACTTAGGGTTCTATGACTTCTCCTTCGAAATCAAGTAACTTTTCTATGGAAACGACAGGACTTTTTTTTGGGATACGACATTCTCATTTCCGATCCACTAATGCTTCTTTACTGCATCCCTCACTCCCACACATTGACGAATTCACACGGAAATTGCGTCGCTATGAAATACTATGTGTTCTAAGACATTTCCTTCTAAATCGAGTAACGTTTCTATGGATACGACAGGATTTTCTTTTGGGAGACGACAATCTCATTTCCGATCCACTAATCCTTCTTTACTGCATCCCTCACTCCCAAACATTGACGAATTCACACGGAAATTCCGTCGCTATGAAATACGGGTACTATGTGTTCTAAGACATTTCCTTCTAAATCGAGTAACGTTTCTATGGAAACGACAGGATTTTCTTTTGGGATACGACAATCACATTTCCGATCCACTAATCCTTCTTTACTGCATCCCTCACTCCCAAACATTGACGAATTCACACGGAAATTCCGTCGCTATGAAATTCGGGTACTATGTGTTCTAAGACATTTCCTTCTAAATCGAGTAACGTTTCTATCGAAACGACAGGATTTTCTTTTGGGATACGACAATCTCATTTCCGATCCACTAAACCTTCTTTACTGCATACCTCACTCCCATACATTGACGAATTCACACGGAAATTCCGTCGCTATGAAATACGGGTACTATGTGTTCTAAGACATTTCCTTCTAAATCGAGTAACGATTCTATGGAAACGACAGGATTTTCTTTTGGGATACGACAATCACATTTCCGATCCACTAATCCTTCTTTACTGCATCCCTCACTCCCACACATTGACGAATTCACACGGAAATTCCGTCGCTATGAAATACGAGTACTATGAGTTCTAGGACATTTCTTTCTAAATCGAGTAACGTTTCTATGGAAACGACAGGATTTTCTTTTGGGATACGACAATCTCATTTCCGATCCACTAATCCTTCTTTACTGCATCCCTCACTCCCTCACATTGACGAATTCACACGGAAATTCCGTCGCAATGAAATACGAGTACTATGTGTTCTAAGACATTTACTTCTAAATCGAGTAACGTTTCTATGGAAACGACAGGATTTTCTTTTGGTATACGTTAATCACATTTCCGATCCACTAATCCTTCTTTACTGCATCCCTCACTCCCAAACATTGACGAATTCACACGGAAATTCCGTCGCTATGAAATACTATGTGTTCCAAGACATTTCCTTCCAAATCGAGTAACGTTTCTATGGAAACGACAGGATTTTCTTTTGGGATACGACAATCTCATTTCCGATCCACTAATCCTTCTTTACTGCATCCCTCACTCCCAAACATTAACGAATTCACACGGAAATTGCGTCGCTATGAAATACTATGTGTTCCAAGACATTTCCTTCTAAATCGAGTAACGTTTCTATGGAAACGACAGGTATTTCTTTTGGGATACGACAATCTCATTTCCGATCCACTAATCCTTCTTTACTGCATCCCTCACTCCCACACATTGACGAAATCACACCGAAATTCCGTCGCTATGAAATACGAGTACTATGTGTTCTAAGACAGTTCCTTCTAAATCGAGTAACGCTTCTATGGAAACGACAGGATTTTCTTTTGGTATACGACAATCACATTTCCGATCCACTAATCCTTCTTTACTGCATCCCTCACTCCCAAACATTGACGAATTCACACGGAAATTGCGTCGCTATGAAATACTATGTGTTCTAAGACATTTCCTTCTAAATCGAGTAACGTTTCTATGGAAACGACAGGATTTTTTTTTTGATACGACAATCTCATTTCCGATCCACTAATCCTTCTTTACTGCATCCCTCACTCCCACACATTGACGATTTCACACGGAAATTGCGTCGCTATGAAATACGAGTACTATGTGTTCTAAGACATTTCCTTCTAAATCGAGTAACGTTTCTATGGAAACGACAGGATTTTCTTTTGGGATACGACAATCACATTTCCGATCCACTAATCCTTCTTTACTGCATCCCTCACTACCACACATTGACGAATTCACACGGAAATTGCGTCGCTATGAAATACGAGTACTATGTGTTCTAAGACATTTCCTTCTAAATCGAGTAACGTTCCTATGGAAACGACAGGATTTTCTTTTGGGATTCGACAATCACATTTCCGATCCACTAATCCTTCTTTACTGCATCCCTCACTCCCAAACATTGACGAATTCACACGGAAACTGCGTCGCTATGAAATACTATGTGTTCTAAGACATTTCCTTCTAAATCGAGTAACGTTTCTATGGAAACGACAGGATTTTCTTTTGGGATACGACAATCTCATTTCCGATCCACTAATCCTTCTTTACTGCATCCCTCACTCCCACACATTGACGAATTCACACGGAAATTGCGTCGATATGAAATACGAGTACTATGAGTTCTAGGACATTTCTTTCTAAATCGAGTAACGTTTCTATGGAAACGACAGGATTTTCTTTTGGGATACGACAATCTCATTTCCGATCCACTAATCCTTCTTTACTGCATCCCTCACTCCCTCACATTGACGAATTCACACGGAAATTCCGTCGCAATGAAATACGAGTACTATGTGTTCTAAGACATTTACTTCTAAATCGAGTAACGTTTCTATGGAAACGACAGGATTTTCTTTTGGTATACGACAATCACATTTCCGATCCACTAATCCTTCTTTACTGCATCCCTCACTCCCAAACAATGACGAAATCACACGGAGATTCCGTCGCTATGAAATACTATGTGTTCCAAGACATTTCCTTCCAAATCGAGTAACGTTTCTATGGAAACGACAGGATTTTCTTTTGGGATACGACAATCTCATTTCCGATCCACTAATCCTTCTTTACTGCATCCCTCACTCCCAAACATTGACGAATTCACACGGAAATTGCGTCGCTATGAAATACTATGTGTTCCAAGACATTTCCTTCTAAATCGAGTAACGTTTCTATGGAAACGACAGGTATTTCTTTTGGGATACGACAATCTCATTTCCGATCCACTAATCCTTCTTTACTGCATCCCTCACTCCCAAACATTGACGAAATCACACGGAAATTCCGTCGCTATGAAATACGAGTACTATGTGTTCTAAGACAGTTCCTTCTAAATCGAGTAACGATTCTATGTAAACGACAGGATTTTCTTTTGGGATACGACAATCACATTTCCGATCCACTAATCCTTCTTTACTGCATCCCTCACTCCCAAACATTGACGAATTCACACGGAAAATGCGTCGCTATGAAATACTATGTGTTCTAAGACATTTCCTTCTAAATCGAGTAACGTTTCTATGGAAACGACAGGATTTTCTTTTTTGATACGTCAATCTCATTTCCGATCCACTAATCCTTCTTTACTGCATCCCTCACTCCCACACGTTGACGATTTCACACGGAAATTGCGTCGCTATGAAATACGAGTACTATGTGTTCTAAGACATTTCCTTCTAAATCGAGTAACGTTTCTATGGAAACGACAGGATTTTCTTTTGGGATACGACAATCACATTTCCGATCCACTAGTCCTTCTTTACTGTATCCCTCACTCCCACACATTGACGAATTCACACGGAAATTCCGTCGCTATGAAATACGAGTACTATGAGTTCTAAGACATTTCCTTCTAAATCGAGTAACGTTTCTATGGAAACGACAGGATTTTCTTTTGGGATACGACAATCTCATTTCCGATCCACTAATTCTTCTTTACTGCATCCCTCACTCCCACACATTGACGAATTCACACGGAAATTCCGTCGCTATGAAAAACGAGTACTATGTGTTCTAAGACATTTCCTTCTAAATCGAGTAACGTTCCTATGGAAACGACAGGATTTTCTTTTGGGATTCGACAATCACATTTCCGATCCACTAATCCTTCTTTACTGCATCCCTCACTCCCAAACATTGACGAATTCACACGGAAACTGCGTCGCTATGAAATACTATGTGTTCTAAGACATTTCCTTCTAAATCGAGTAACGTTTCTATGGAAACGACAGGATTTTCTTTTGGGATACGACAATCTCATTTCCGATCCACTAATCCTTCTTTACTGCATCCCTCACTCCCACACATTGACGAATTCACACGGAAATTGCGTCGCTATGAAATACGAGTACTATGTGTTCCAAGACATTTCCTTCTAAATCGAGTAACGTTTCTATGGAAACGACAGGATTTTCTTTTGGGATACGACAATCACATTTCCGATCCACTAATCCTTCTTTACTGCATCCCTCACTACCACACATTGACGAATTCACACGGAAATTGCGTCGCTATGTAATACGGGTACTATGTGTTCTAAGACATTTCCTTCTAAATCGAGTAACGTTCCTATGGAAACGACAGGATTTTCTTTTGGGATTCGACAATCACATTTCCGATCCACTAATCCTTCTTTACTGCATCCCTCACTCCCAAACATTGACGAATTCACACGGAAACTGCGTCGCTATGAAATACTATGTGTTCTAAGACATTTCCTTCTAAATCGAGTAACGTTTCTATGGAAACGACAGGATTTTCTTTTGGGATACGACAATCACATTTCCGAACCACTAATCCTTCTTTACTGCATCCCTCACTCCCAAACATTGACGAATTCACACGGAAATTGCGTCGCTATGAAATACTATGTGTTCTAAGACATTTCCTTCTAAATCGAGTAACGTTCCTATGGAAACGACAGGATTTTCTTTTGGGATTCGACAATCACATTTCCGATCCACTAATCCTTCTTTACTGCATCCCTCACTCCCAAACATTGACGAATTCACACGGTAACTGCGTCGCTATGAAAAACTATGTGTTCTAAGACATTTCCTTCTAAATCGAGTAACGTTTCTATGGAAACGACAGGATTTTCTTTTGGGATACGACAATCACATTTCCGATCCACTAATCCTTCTTTACTGCATCCCTCACTCCCAAACATTGACGAATTCACACGGAAATTCCGTCGCTATGAAATAAGAGTACTATGTGTTCTAAGACATTTCCGTCTAAATCGAGTAACGTTTCTATGGAAACGACAGGATTTTCTATTGGGATACGACAATCACATTTCCGAACCACTAATCCTTCTTTACTGCATCCCTCACTCCCACACATTGACGAATTCACACGGAAATTCCGTCGCTATGAATTACTATGGGTTTTATGACTTCTCCTTCTAAATCAAGTAACGTTTCTATGGAAACGACAGGACTTTTGTTTGGGATACGACAATCTCATTTCCGATCCACTAATCCTTCTTTACTGCATTCCTCACTCCCAAACATTGACGAATTCACACGGAAATTGCGTCGTTATGAAATACTATGTGTTCTAAGACATTTCCTTCTAAATCGAGTAACGTTTCTACGGAAACGACAGGATTTTCTTTTGGGATACGACAATCTCATTTCCGATCCACTAACCCTTCTTTACTGCATCCCTCACTCCCAAACATTGACGAATTCACACGGAAATTGCGTCGCTATGAAATACGAGTACTATGTGTTCTAAGACATTTCCTTCTAAATCGAGTAACGTTCCTATGGAAACGACAGGATTTTCTTTTGGGATACGACAATCACATTTCCGATCCACTAATCCTTCTTTACTGCATCCCTCACTCCCAAACATTGACGAATTCACACGGAAATTCCGTCGCTATGAAATACGGGTACTATGTGTTCTAAGACATTTCCTTCTAAATCGAGTAACGTTTCTATGGAAACGACAGGATTTTCTTTTGGGATACGACAATCACATTTCCGAACCACTAATCCTTCTTTACTGCATCCCTCACTCCCAAACATTGACGAATTCACACGGAAATTGCGTCGCTATGAAATACTATGTGTTCTAAGACATTTCCTTCTAAATCGAGTAACGTTCCTATGGAAACGACAGGATTTTCTTTTGGGATTCGACAATCACATTTCCGATCCACTAATCCTTCTTTACTGCATCCCTCACTCCCAAACATTGACGAATTCACACGGAAACTGCGTCGCTATGAAATACTATGTGTTCTAAGACATTTCCTTCTAAATCGAGTAACGTTTCTATGGAAACGACAGGATTTTCTTTTGGGATACGACAATCACATTTCCGATCCACTAATCCTTCTTTACTGCATCCCTCACTCCCAAACATTGACGAATTCACACGGAAATTCCGTCGCTATGAAATAAGAGTACTATGTGTTCCAAGACATTTCCTTCCAAATCGAGTAACGTTTCTATGGAAACGACAGGATTTTCTTTTGGGATACGACAATCTCATTTCCGATCCACTAATCCTTCTTTACTGCATCCCTCACTCCCACACATTGACGAATTCACACGGAAATTGCGTCGCTATGAAATACTATGTGTTCTAAGACATTTCCTTCTAAATCGAGTAACGTTTCTATGGAAACGACAGGATTTTCTTTTGGGATACGACAATCACATTTCCGATCCACTAATCCTTCTTTACTGCATCCCTCACTCCCAAACATTGACGAATTCACACGGAAATTGCGTCGCTATGAAATACTATGTGTTCCAAGACATTTCCTTCTAAATCGAGTAACGTTTCTATGGAAACGACAGGATTTTCTTTTGGGATACGACAATCTCATTTCCGATCCACTAATCCTTCTTTACTGCATCCCTCACTCCCACACATTGACGTATTCACACCGAAATTCCGTCGCTATGAAAAACGAGTACTATGTGTTCTAAGACATTTCCTTCCTAATCGAGTAACGTTCCTATGGAAACGACAGGATTTTCTTTTGGGATACGACAATCTCATTTCCGATCCACTAATCCTTCTTTACTGCATCCCTCACTCCCACACATTGACGAATTCACACGGAAATTGCGTCGCTATGAAATACTATGTGTTCTAAGACATTTCCTTCTAAATCGAGTAACGTTTCTATGGAAACGACAGGATTTTCTTTTGGGAGACGACAATCTCATTTCCCTCACTCCCACACATTGACGAATTCACACGGAAATTGCGTCGCTATGAAATACTATGTGTTCTAAGACATTTCCTTCTAAATCGAGTAACGTTTCTATGGAAACGACAGGATTTTCTTTTGGGAGACGACAATCTCATTTCCGATCCACTAATCGTTCTTTACTGCATCCCTCACTCCCACACATTGACGAATTCACACGGAAATTGCGTCGCTATGAAATACGAGTACTATGTGTTCTAAGACATTTCCGTTCTAAATCGAGTAACGTTACTATCGAAACGACAGGATTTTCTTTTGGGATACGACAATCACATTTCCGATCCACTAATCCTTCATTACTGCATCCCTCACTCCCAAACATTGACGAATTCACACGGAAATTCCGTCGCTATGAAATAAGAGTACTATGTGTTCTAAGCCATTTCCGTCTAAATGGAGTAACGTTTCTATGGAAACGACAGGATTTTCTTTTGGGATACGACAATCACATTTCCGAACCACTAATCCTTCTTTACTGCATCCCTCACTCCCACACATTGACGAATTCACACGGAAATTCCGTCGCTATGAATTACTATGGGTTTTATGACTTCTCCTTCTAATCAAGTAACGTTTCTATGGAAACGACAGGACTTTTGTTTGGGATACGACAATCTCATTTCCGATCCACTAATCCTTCTTTACTGCATTCCTCACTCCCAAACATTGACGAATTCACACGGAAATTGCGTCGCTATGAAATACAATGTGTTCTAAGACATTTCCTTCTAAATCGAGTAACGTTTCTATGGAAACGACAGGATTTTCTTTTGGGATACGACAATCACATTTCCGATCCACTAATCCTTCTCTACTGCATCCCTCACTCCCACACATTGACGAATTCACACGGAAATTCCGTCGCTATGAAAAACGAGTACTATGAGTTCTAAGACATTTCCTTCTAAATCGAGTAACGTTTCTATGGAAACGACAGGATTTTCTTTTGGGATACGACAATCTCATTTCCGATCCACTAATCCTTCTTTACTGCATCCCTCACTCCCACACATTGACGAATTCAAACTAAAATTCCGTCGCAATGAAATACGAGTACTATGTGTTCTAAGACATTTACTTCTAAATCGAGTAACGTTTCTATGGAAACGACAGGATTTTCTTTTGGGATACGACAATCACATTTCCGATACACTAATCCTTCTTTACTGCATCCCTCACTCCCAAACATTGACGAATTCACACGGAAATTCCGTCGCTATGAAATACTATGTGTTCCAAGACATTTCCTTCCAAATCGAGTAACGTTTCTATGGAAACGACAGGATTTTCTTTTGGGATACGACAATCTCATTTCCGATCCACTAATCCTTCTTTACTGCATCCCTCACTAACACACATTGACGAATTCACATGGAAATTACGTCGCTATGAAATACTATGTGTTCTAAGACATTTCCTTCTAAATCGAGTAACGTTTCTATGGAAACGACAGGATTTTCTTTTGGGATACGACAATCACATTTCCGATCCACTAATCCTTCTTTACTGCATCCCTCACTCCCAAACATTGACGAATTCACACGGAAATTGCGTCGCTATGAAATACTATGTGTTCCAAGACATTTCCTTCTAAATCGAGTAACGTTTCTATGGAAACGACAGGATTTTCTTTTGGGATTCGACAATCTCATTTCCGATCCACTAATCCTTCTTTACTGCATCCCTCACTCCCACACATTGACGAATTCACACGGAAATTCCGTCGCTATGAAAAACGATTACTATGTGTTCTAAGACATTTCATTCTAAATCGAGTAACGTTCCTATGGAAACGACAGGATTTTCTTTTGGGATACGACAATCTCAATTCCGATCCACTAATCCTTCTTTACTGCATCCCTCACCCCCACACATTGTCGAATTCACACGGAAATTCCGTCGCTATGAAATACGACTACTATGTGTTCTAAGACAATTCCTTCTAAATCGCGTAACGTTTCTATGGAAACGACAGGATTTTCTTTTGGGATACGACAATCACATTTCCGATCCACTAATCCTTCTTTACTGCATCCCTCACTCCCAAACATTGACGAATTCACACGGATATTGCGTTGCTATGAAATACTATGTGTTCTAAGACATTTCCTTCTAAATCGAGTAACGTTTCTATGGAAACGACAGGATTTTCTTTTGGGGTACGACAATCTCATTTCCGATCCACTAATCCTTCTTTACTGCATCCCTCACTCCCACACATTGACGAATTCACACGGAAATTGCGTCGCTATGAAATACGAGTACTATGTGTTCTAAGACATTTCCTTCTAAATCGAGTAACGTTTCTATGGAAACGACAGGATTTTCTTTTGGGATACGACAATCACATTTCCGATCCACTAGTCCTTCTTTACTGTATCAATCACTCCCACACATTGACGAACTCACACGGAAATTCCGTCGCTATGAAATACGAGTACTATGAGTTCTAAGACATTTCCATCTAAATCGAGTAACGTTTCTATGGAAACGACAGGATTTTCATTGGCGATACGACAATCTCATTTCCGATCCACTAATCCTTCTTTACTGCATCCCTCACTCCCACACATTGACGAATTCACACGGAAATTCCGTCGCTATGAAAAACGATTACTATGTGTTCTAAGACATTTCCTTCTAAATCGAGTAACGTTCCTATGGAAACGACAGGATTTTCTTTTGGGATTCGACAATCACATTTCCGATCTACTAATCCTTCTTTACTGCATCCCTGACTCCCAAACATTGACGAATTCACACGGAAATTGCGTCGCTATGAAATACTATGTGTTCTAAGACATTACCTTCCAAGTCGAGTAACGTTTCTATGGAAACGAAAGGATTTTCTTTTGGGATACGACAATCTCATTTCCGATCCACTAATCCTTCTTTACTGCATCCCTCACTCCCACACATTGACGAATTCACACGGAAATTGCGTCGCTCTGAAATACTATGTGTTCTAAGACATTTCCTTCTAAATCGAGTAACGTTTCTATGGAAACGACAGGATTTTCTTTTGGGATGCGACAATCACATTTCCGATCCACTAATCCTTCTTTACTGCATTTCTCACTCCCAAACATTGACGAATTCACACGGAAACTGCGTCGCTATGAAATACGAGAACTTTGTGTTCTAAGACATATCCTTCTAAATGGAGTAACGTTTCTATGGAAACGACAGGATTTTCTTTTGGGATACGACAATCTCATTTCCGATCCACTAATCCTTCTTTACTGCATCCCTCACCCCCACACATTGACGAATTCACACGGAAATTCCGTCGCTATGAAATACGACTACTATGTGTTCTAAGACAATTCCTCCTAAATCGAGTAACGTTTCTATGGAAACGACACGATTTTCTTTTGGGATACGACAATCACATTTCCGATCCACTAATCCTTCTTTACTGCATCCCTCACTCCCAAACATTGACGAATTCACACGGAAATTGCGTCGCAATGAAATACTATGTGTTCTAAGACATTTCCTTCTAAATCGAGTAACGTTTCTATGGAAACGACAGGATTCTCTTTTGAGATACGACAATCTCATTTCCGATCCACTAATCCTTCTTTACTCCATCCCTCACTCCCACACATTGACGTACTCACACGGAAATTGTGTCGCTATGAAATACGAGTACTATGTGTTCTAAGACATTTCCTGCTAAATCGAGTAACGTTTCTATGGAAACGACAGGACTTTCTTTTGGGATACGACAATCACATTTCCGATCCACTAATCCTCCTTTACTGCATCCCTCACTCCCAAACTTTGACGAATTCACACGGAAATTGCGTCGCTATTAAATACTATGTGTTCTAAGACATTTCCTTCTAAATCAAGTAACGTTTCTATGGAAACGACAGGATTTTCTTTTGGGATACGACAATCTCATTTCCGAACCACTAATCCTTCTTTACTGCATCCCTCACTCCCAAACATTGACGAATTCACACGGAAATTGCGTCGCTATGAGATACTATGTGTTCTAAGACATTTCATTCTAAATCGAGTAACGTTTCTATGGAAACGACAGGATTTTCTTTTGGGATACGACAATCTCATTTCCGATCCACTAATCCTTCTTTACTGCATCCCTCACTCCCACATATTGACGAATTCACACGGAAATTCCGTCGCTATGAAATACGTGTACTATGTGTTCTAAGACATTTCCTTCTAAATCGAGTAACGTTTCTATGGAAACGACAGGATTTTCTTTTGGGATACGACAATCACATTTCCGATCCACTAATCCTTCTTTACTGCATCCCTCACTCCCACACATTGACGATTTCACACGGAAATTGTGTCGCTTTGAAATACGAGTACTATGTGTTCTAAGACATTTCCTTCTAAATCGAGTAACGTTTCTCTGGAAACGACAGGATTTTCTTTTGGGATACGACAATCACATTTCCGATCCACTAATCCTTCTTTACTCCATCCCTCACTCCCACACATTGACGTACTCACACGGAAATTGTGTCGCTATGAAATACGAGTACTATGTGTTCTAAGACATTTCCTTCTAAATCGAGTAACGTTTCTATGGAAACGACAGGATTTTCTTTTGGGATACGACAATCACATTTCCGATCCACTAATCCTTCTTTACTGCATCCCTCACTCCCAAACATTGACGAATTCACACGGAAATTGCGTCGCTATGAAATACTATGTGTTCAAAGACATTTCCTTCTAAATCGAGTAAAGTTTCTATGGAAACGACAGGATTTTCTTTTGGGATACGACAATCTCATTTCCGATCCACTAATCCTTCTTTACTGCATCCCTCACTCCCACATATTGACGAATTCACACGGAAATTCCGTCGCTATGAAATACGTGTACTATGTGTTCTAAGACATTTCCTTCTAAATCGAGTAACGTTATTATGGAAGCGACAGGATTTTCTTTTGGGATACGACAATCACATTTCCGATCCACTAATCCTTCTTTACTGCATCCCTCACTCCCACACATTGACGATTTCACACGGAAATTGTGTCGCTTTGAAATACGAGTACTATGTGTTCTAAGACATTTCCTTCTAAATCGAGTAACGTTTCTCTGGAAACGACAGGATTTTCTTTTGGGATACGACAATCACATTTCCGATCCACTAATCCTTCTTTACTCCATCCCTCACTCCCACACATTGACGTACTCACACGGAAATTGTGTCGCTATGAAATACGAGTACTATGTGTTCTAAGACATTTCCTTCTAAATCGAGTAACGTGTCTATGGAAACGACAGGATTTTTTTTTGGGATACGACAATCTCATTTCCGATCCACTAATCCTTCTTTACTGCATCCCTCACTCCCACACATTGAAGAATTCACACGGAAATTCCGTCGCTATGAAATACGTGTACTATGTGTTCTAAGACATTTCCCTCTAAATCGAGTAACGTTTCTATGGAAACGACAGGATTTTCTTTAGGGATACGACAATCACATTTCCGATCCACTAATCCTTCTTTACTGCATCCCTCACTCCCACACATTGACGATTTCACACGGAAATTGTGTCGCTATGAAATACGAGTACTATGTGTTCTAAGACATTTCCTTCTAAATCGAGTAACGTTTCAATGGCAACGACAGGATTTTCTTTTGGGATACGACAATCACATTTCCGATCCGCTAATCCTTCTTTACTCCATCCCTCACTCCCACACATTGACGTACTCACACGGAAATTGTGGTGCTATGAAATACGAGTACTATGTGTTCTAAGACATTTCCTTCTAAATCGAGTAACGTTTCTATGGAAACGACACGATTTTCTTTTGGGATACGACAATCACATTTCCGATCCACTAATCCTTCTTTACCGCATCCCTCACTCCCAAACATTGACGAATTCACACGGAAATTGCGTCGCTATGAAATACTATGTGTTCTAAGACATTTCCTTCTAAATCGAGTAACGTTTCTATGGAAACTACAGGATTTTCTTTTGGGATACGACAATCTCATTTCCGATCCACTAATCCTTCTTGACTGCATCCCTCACTCCCAAACATTGACGAATTCACACAGAAATTGCGTCGCTATGAAATACTATGTGTTCTAAGACATTTCCTTCTAAATCGAGTAACGTTTCTATGGAAACGACAGGATTTTCTTTTGGGATACGACAATCACATTTCCGATCCACTAATCCTTCTTTACTCCGTCCCTCACTCCCAAACTTTGGCGAATTCACACGGAAATTGCGTCGCTATGAAAAACTATGTGTTCTAAGACATTTCCTTCTAAATCGAGTAACGTTTCTATGGAAACGACAGGATTTTCTTTTGGAATACGACAATCACATTTCCGATCCACTAATCCTTCTTTACTGCATCCCTCACTCCCAAACATTGACGGATTCACACGGAAATTGCGTCGCTATGAAATACTATGTGTTCTAAGACATTTCCTTCTAAATCGAGTAACGTTTCTATGGAAACGACATAATTTTCTTTTGGGATACGACAATCACATTTCCGATCCACTAATCCTTCTTTACTGCATCCCTCACTCCCACACTTTGACGAATTCACACGGAAATTCCGTCGCTATGAAATACGAGTACTATGTGTCCTAAGACATTTCCTTCTAAATCGAGTAACGTTTCTATGGAAACGACAGGATTTTCTTTTGGGATACGACAATCACATTTCCGGTCCACTAATCCTTCTTTACTGCATCCCTCACTCCCAAACATTGACGAATTCACACGGAAATTGCGTCGCTATGAAATACTATGTGTTCTAAGACATTTCCTTCTAAATCGAGTAACGTTTCTATGGAAGCGACAAGATTTTCTTTTTGAAACGACAATCTCATTTCCGATCCACTAATCCTTCTTTACTGCATCCCTCACTCCGACACACTGACGAATTCACACGGAAATTCCGTCGCTATGAAATACGAGTACTATGTGTTCTAAGACATTTCCTTCTAAATCGAGTATCGTTTCTATGGAAACGACAGGATTTTCTTTTGGGATACGACAATCACATTTCCGATCCACTAATCCTTCTTTACTGCATCCCTCACTCCCAAACATTGACGAATTCACACGGAAATTGCGTCGCTATGAAATACTATGTGTTCTAAGACATTTCCTTCTAAAACGAGAAACGTTTCTTAGGAAACGACAGGATTTCCTTTTGGGATACGACAATCTCATTTCCGATCCACTAATCCTTTTTTACTGTATCCCTCACTCCCACACATTGACGAATTCACACGGAAATTCCGTCGCTATGAAATACGAGTACTATGTGTTCTAAGACATTTCCTTCTAAATCGAGTAACGTTTCTACGGAAACGACAGGATTTTCCTTTGGGATACGACAATCTCATTTCCGATCCACTAATCTTTCTTTACTGCATCCCTCACTCCCAAACATTGACGAATTCACACGGAAATAGCGTCGCTACGAAATACTATGTGTTCTAAGACATTTCCTTCTAAATCGAGTAACGTTTCTATGGAAACGACAGGATTTTCTTTTGGGATGCGACAATCACATTTCCGATTAACTAATCCTTCTTTACTGCATTTCTCACTCCCAAACATTGACGAATTCGCACGGAAATTGCGTCGCTATGAAATACGAGAACTATGTGTTCTAAGACATATCCTTCTAAATGGAGTAACGTTTCTATGGAAACGACAGGATTTTCTTCTGGGATACGACAATCTCATTTCCGATCCACTAATCCTTCTTTACTGCATCCCTCACCCCCACACATTGACGAATTCACACGGAAATTCCGTCGCTATGAAATACGACTACTATGTTTCTAAGACAATTCCTTCTAAATCGAGTAACGTTTCTATGGAAACGACAGGATTGTCTTTTGGGATACGACAATCACATTTCCGATCCACTAATCCTTCTTTACTGCATCCCTCACTCCCAAACATTGAGGAATTCACACGGAAATTGCATCGCAATGAAATACAATGTGTTCTAAGACATTTCCTTCTAAATCGAGTAACGTTTCTATGGAAACGACAGGATTTTCTTTTGAGATACGACAATCTCATTTCCGATCCACTAATCCTTCTTTACTCCATCCCTCACTCCCACACATTGACGTACTCACACGGAAATTGTGTCGCTATGAAATACGAGTACTATGTGTTCTAAGACATTTCCTTCTAAATCGAGTATCGTTCCTATGGAAACGACAGGATTTTCTTTTGGGAAACGACAATCACATTTCCGATCCACTAATCCTTCTTTACTGCATCCCTCACTCCCACACATTGACGAATTCACTCGGTAATTCCGTCGCTATGAAATACGAGTACTATGTGTTCTAAGACATTTCCTTCTAAATCGAGTAACGTTTCTATGGAAACGACAGGATTTTCTTTTGGGATACGACAATCTCATTTCCGATCCACTAATCCTTCTTTACTGCATCCCTCACTCCCACATATTGACGAATTCACACGGAAATTCCGTCGCTATGAAATACGTGTACTATGTGTTCTAAGACATTTCCTTCTAAATCGAGTAACGTTTCTATGGAAACGACTGGATTTTCTTTTGGGATACGACAATCACATTTCCGATCCACTAATCCTTCTTTACTGCATCCCTCACTCCCACACATTGACGATTTCACACGGAAATTGTGTCGCTTTGAAATACGAGTACTATGTGTTCTAAGACATTTCCTTCTAAATCGAGTAACGTTTCTCTGGAAACGACAGGATTTTCTTTTGGGATACGACAATCACATTTCCGATTCACTAATCCTTCTTTACTCCATCCCTCACTCCCACACATTGACGTACTCACATGGAAATTGTGTCGCTATGAAATACGAGTACTATGTGTTCTAAGACATTTCCTTCTAAATCGAGTAACGTTTCTATGGAAACGACAGGATTTTCTTTAGGGATACGACAATCACATTTCCGATCCACTAATCCTTCTTTACTGCATCCCTCACTCCCAAACATTGACGAATTCACACGGAAATTGCGTCGCTATGAAATACTATGTGTTCTAAGACATTTCCTTCTAAATCGAGTAACGTTTCTATGGAAACGACAGGATTTT